>NW_027275543.1:0-56361 GCF_030028105.1 Mobula birostris | reverse complement strand
AATCTCATGCCCTGAATCTCATGCCCTGAATTTCCTGCCCTGAAACTCATGCCCTGAATCTCATGCCCTGAAAGTCCTGCACTGAAACTCCTGTCATGAAACTCTTGCCCTGAATCTCATGCCCTGATTCTCCTGCCCTGAAACTCATGCCCTGAATGTCATACCCTGAAACTCCTACCCTGAATCACCTGCCCTGAAACTCATGCCCTGAATCTCATGCCCTGAAACTGCTGCTCTGAAACTGCTGCGCTGAATCTCCAGGCCCGGAAACCACAGAACTGAAACTCATGCCCTAAAACTCATGTCCTGAATCTCATGCCCTGAAACTCCTGCCCTCAAACTCATGCCCTGAATCTCATGCCCTGAAACTCATGCCGTGAATCTCATGCCGTGAAACCCCTGCCCTCAAACTCATGCACTGAAACTCATGCCCTGAATCTCCTGTCCTGAAACTCATGCCCTGAATCTCATGCCCTGAAATTCATGCACTGAAACTCATCCGCTGAATGTCATGCTCTGAAACTCAAGCCCTGATTCTCCTGCCCTGAAACTCACGCCCTGAATCTCATACACTGAAACTCCTGCCCTGAATCTCTTGCCCTGAAACTCCTTCCACGAAACTCCTGCCCTGAAACTGCTGCCCTGAATCTCAAGCCCTGAAACCACAGACCTGAAACTCATCCCCTGAAACTCATGTCCTGAATCTCATGCCCTGAAACTCATGCCCTGAATCTCATGCCGTGAAACTCCTGCCCTCAAACTCATGCACTTAAACTCATGCCCTGAATCTCCTGTCCTGAAACTCTTGCCCTGCATCTCATGCCGTGAAACCCCTGCCCTCAAACTCATGCACTGAAACTCATGCCCTGAATCTCCTGTCCTGAAACTCATGCCCTGAATCTCATGCCCTGAATCTCATGCCCTGAATTTCATGCACTGAAACTCATCCCCTGAATGTCATGCTCTGAAACTCAAGCCCTGATTCTCATGCCCTGAAACTCATGCCCTGAATATCATACCCCGAAACTCCTGCCCTGAATCACCTGCCCTGAAACTCATGCCCTGAATCTCAAGCCCTGAAACTGCTGCGCTGAAACTGCTGCGCTGAATCTCAAGCCCGGAAACCACAGACCTGAAACTCATGCCCTGAAACTCATGTCCTGAATCTCATGCCCTGAAACTCCTGCCCTCAAACTCATCTCCTGAATCTCATGCCCTGAAAATCATGCCCTGAATCTCATGCCGTGAAACCCTGCCGTCAACCACATGCACTGAAACTCATGCCCTGAATCTCCTGTACTGATTCTCATGCCCTGAAACTCATGTGCAGAATCTCATGCCCTGAAACTCCTGCCCTCAAACTCATGCACGGAAACTCATGTCCTGAATCTCATGCCTTCAAACTCCTGCCCTGAAACTGCTGCCCTGAATCTCAAGCCCTGAAACCAGAGATTGAAACCCATGCCCTGAAACTCATGCCCTGAATCTCATGCCGTGAAACTCCTGTCCTCAAACTCATGCACTGAAACTCATGCTCTGAATCTCCTGCCCTGAAACTCCTGCACTGAAACACGTGCCCTAAAACACCTGCCTTGAAATTCAAACCCCGAATCTCATGCACTGAATCTCCTGCCCTGAATCTCCTGCCCTGAAACTCATGCCCAGAATCTCATGCCCTGAAACTCTTGCACTGAAACACCTACCCTAAAACTCATGCCCTGAATCTCATGCCCTGAAATTCCGGCCCTGAAACTCATGCCCTGAATCTCATGCCCTGAAACTCCTGCACTGAAACTCCTGCCATGAAAATCTTGCCCTGAATCTCATGCCCTGAAACTCCTGCCATGAAACTCCTGCCCTGGAACTGCTGCCCTGAATCTCAAGCCCTGAAACCACAGACCTGAAACTCATGCCCTGAAACTCATGTCCTGAATCTCATGCCCTGAAACTCATGCCCTGAATCTCCTGTCCTGAATCTCATGCACTGAATCTCATGCCCCGAAATTCAAGCACTGAAACTCATCCCCTGAATCTCATGCCCTGAAACTGCTGCTTTGAAAATGCTGCCCTGAATCTCAAACCCTGAAACCACAGACCTGAAACTCATGCCCTGAAACTCATGTCCAAAATCTCATGCCATGAAACTCATGCCCTGAATCTCATGCCGTGAAACTCCTGCCCTCAAACTCATGCCCTGAAACTCATGCCCTGAATCTCCTGTCCTGAAACTCATGCCCTGAATCTCATGCCCTGAATCTCATGCCCTGAAATTCATGCACTGAAACTCATCCCCTGAATGTCATGCTCTGAAACTCAAGCCCAGATTCTCCTGCCCTGAAACTCATGCCCTGAAACTCATGCCCTGAATCTCATGCCCTGAAACTGCTGCTCTGAATATCATGCGCTAAATCTCATGACCTTAAACTCAAGCCGTGAATCTCCTGCCCTGAAACTGCTGCCCTGAATCTCAAGCCCTGAAACCACAGACCTGAAACCCATGCCCTGAAACTCGTCCTGAATCTCATGCCCTGAAACTCATGCCCTGAAACTCATGCCCTGAATCTCATGCCGTGAAACTCCTGCCCTCAAACTCATGCACTGAAACACATGCTCTGAATCTCCTGCGCTGAAAGTCCTGCACTGAAACACGTGCCCTAAAATACCTGCCTTGAAAGTCAAGCCCCGAATCTCATGCCCTGAATCTCCTGCCCTGAATCTCCTGCCCTGAAACTCATGCCCAGAATCTCATGCCCTGAAACTCTTGCACTGAAACACCTACCCTAAAACTCATGCCCTGAATCTCATGCCCTGAAATTCCGGCCCTGAAACTCATGCCCTGAATCTCATGCCCTGAAACTCCTGCACTGAAACTCCTGCCATGAAAATCTTGCCCTGAATCTCATGCCCTGAAACTCCTGCCATGAAACTCCTGCCCTGAAACTGCTGCCCTGAATCTCAAGCCCTGAAACCACAGACCTGAAACTCATGCCCTGAAACTCATGTCCTGAATCTCATGCCCTGAAACTCATGCCCTGAATCTCCTGTCCTGAATCTCATGCACTGAATCTCATGCCCCGAAATTCATGCACTGAAACTCATCCCCTGAATCTCATGCCCTGAAACTGCTGCTTTGAAACTGCTGCCCTGAATCTCAAGCCCTGAAACCACAGACCTGAAACTCATGCCCTGAAACTCATGTCCAAAATCTCATGCCATGAAACTCATGCCCTGAATCTCATGCCGTGAAACTCCTGCCCTCAAACTCATGCCCTGAAACTCATGCCCTGAATCTCCTGTCCTGAAACTCATGGTCTGAATCTCATGCCCTGAATCTCATGCCCTGAATCTCATGCCCTGAAATTCATGCACTGAAACTCATCCCCTGAATGTCATGCTCTGAAACTCAAGCCCAGATTCTCCTGCCCTGAAACTCATGCCCTGAAACTCATGCCCTGAATCTCATGCCCTGAAACTGCTGCTCTGAATATCATGCGCTAAATCTCATGACCTTAAACTCAAGCCGTGAATCTCCTGCCCTGAAACTGCTGCCCTGAATCTCAAGCCCTGAAACCACAGACCTGAAACCCATGCCCTGAAACTCGTCCTGAATCTCATGCCCTGAAACTCATGCCATGAAACTCCTGCCCTGAAACTGCTGCCCTGAATCTCAAGCCCTGAAACCACAGACCTGAAACTCATGCCCTGAAACTCATGTCCTGAATCTCATGCCCTGAAACTCATGCCCTGAATCTCCTGTCCTGAAACTGCTGCTCTGAATATCATGCGCTAAATCTCATGACCTTAAACTCAAGCCGTGAATCTCCTGCCCTGAAACTGCTGCCCTGAATCTCAAGCCCTGAAACCACAGACCTGAAACCCATGCCCTGAAACTCGTCCTGAATCTCATGCCCTGAAACTCATGCCCTGAAACTCATGCCCTCAAACTCATGCCCTGAAACTCATGCCCTGAATCTCCTGTCCTGAAACTCATGCCCTGAATCTCATGCCCTGAATCTCATGCCCTGAATCTCATGCCCTGAAATTCATGCACTGAAACTCATCCCCTGAATGTCATGCTCTGAAACTCAAGCCCAGATTCTCCTGCCCTGAAACTCATGCCCTGAAACTCATGCCCTGAATCTCATGCCCTGAAACTGCTGCTCTGAATATCATGCGCTAAATCTCATGACCTTAAACTCAAGCCGTGAATCTCCTGCACTGAAACTGCTGCCCTGAATCTCAAGCCCTGAAACCACAGACCTGAAACCCATGCCCTGAAACTCGTCCTGAATCTCATGCCCTGAAACTCATGCCATGAAACTACTGCCCTGAAACTGCTGCCCTGAATCTCAAGCCCTGAAACCACAGACCTGAAACTCATGCCCTGAAACTCATGTCCTGAATCTCATGCCCTGAAACTCATGCCCTGAATCTCCTGTCCTGAAACTGCTGCTCTGAATATCATGCGCTAAATCTCATGACCTTAAACTCAAGCCGTGAATCTCCTGCCCTGAAACTGCTGCCCTGAATCTCAAGCCCTGAAACCACAGACCTGAAACCCATGCCCTGAAACTCGTCCTGAATCTCATGCCCTGAAACTCATGCCCTGAAACTCATGCCCTGAATCTCATGCCGTGAAACTCCTGCCCTCAAACTCATGCACTGAAACACATGCTCTGAATCTCCTGCGCTGAAAGTCCTGCACTGAAACACGTGCCCTAAAATACCTGCCTTGAAAGTCAAGCCCCGAATCTCATGCCCTGAATCTCCTGCCCTGAATCTCCTGCCCTGAAACTCATGCCCTGAATCTCATGCCCTGAAATTCCGGCCCTGAAACTCATGCCCTGAATCTCATGCCCTGAAACTCCTGCACTGAAACTCCTGCCATGAAAATCTTGCCCTGAATCTCATGCCCTGAAACTCCTGCCATGAAACTCCTGCCCTGAAACTGCTGCCCTGAATCTCAAGCCCTGAAACCACAGACCTGAAATTCCTGCCCTGAAACTCATGCCCTGAATCTCATGCCCTGAAACTCTTGCACTGAAACACCTACCCTAAAACTCATGCTTGAATCTCATGCCCTGAATTTCCTGCCCTGAAACTCATGCCCTGAATCCCATGCCCTGAAAGTCCTGCACTGAAACTCCTGTCATGAAACTCTTGCCCTGAATCTCATGCCCTGAAACTCCTGCCATGAAACTACCGCCCTGAAACTGCTGCCCTGAATCTCAAGCCCTGAAACCACCGACCTGAAACTCATGCCCTGAAACTCATGTCCTGAATCTCATGCCCTGAAACTCTTGCACTGAAACACCTACCCTAAAACTCATGCCCTGAATCTCATGCCCTGAATTTCCTGCCCTGAAACTCATGCCCTGAATCTCATGCCCTGAAAGTCCTGCACTGAAACTCCTGTCATGAAACTCTTGCCCTGAATCTCATGCCCAGAAACTCCTGCCATGAAACTACCGCCCTGAAACTGCTGCCCTGAATCTCAAGCCCTGAAACCACAGACCTGAAACTCATGCCCTGAAACTCAAGTCCTGAATCTCATGCCCTGAAACTCATGCCCTGAATCTCATGCCGTGAAACTCCTGCCCTCAAACTCATGCACTGAAACTCATGCCCTGAATCTCCTGTCCTGAAACTCTTGCACTGAATCTCATGCATTAAAACCCCTGCCCTCAAACTCCTGCACTGAAACTCATGCCCTGAATCTCCCGTCCTGAAACTCATGCCCTGAATCTCATGCCCTGAATCTCATGCCCTGAATTTCCTGCCCTGAAACTCATGCCCTGAATCTCATGCCCTGAAAGTCCTGCACTGAAACTCCTGTCATGAAACTCTTGCCCTGAATCTCATGCCCTGATTCTCCTGCCCTGAAACTCATGCCCTGAATGTCATACCCTGAAACTCCTACCCTGAATCACATGCCCTGAAACTCATGCCCTGAATCTCATGCCCTGAAACTCTTGCACTGAAACACCTACCCTAAAACTCATGCCCTGAATCTCATGCCCTGAATTTCCTGCCCTGAAACTCATGCCCTGAATCTCATGACCTGAAAGACCTGCACTGAAACTCCTGTCATGAAACTCTTGCCCTGAATCTCATGCCTTGAAACTCCTGCCATGAAACTACCGCCCTGAAACTGCTGCCCTGAATCTCAAGCCCTGAAACCACAGACCTGAAACTCATGCCCTGAAACTCATGTCCTGAATCTCATGCCCTGAAACTCATGCCCTGAATCTCATGCCGTGAAACTCCTGCCCTCAAACTCATGCACCGAAACTCATGCCCTGAATCTCCTGTCCTGAAACTCTTGCAGTGAATCTCATGCATTGAAACCCCTGCCCTCAAACTCCTGCACTGAAACTCATGCCCTGAATCTCCCGTCCTGAAAGTCATGCCCTGAATCTCATGCCCTGAATCTCATGCCCTGAATTTCCTGCCCTGAAACTCATGCCCTGAATCTCATGCCCTGAAAGTCCTGCACTGAAACTCCTGTCATGAAACTCTTGCCCTGAATCTCATGCCCTGATTCTCCTGCCCTGAAACTCATGCCCTGAATGTCATACCCTGAAACTCCTACCCTGAATCACCTGCCCTGAAACTCATGCCCTGAATCTCATGCCCTGAAACTGCTGCTCTGAAACTGCTGCGCTGAATCTCCAGGCCCGGAAACCACAGAACTGAAACTCATGCCCTAAAACTCATGTCCTGAATCTCATGCCCTGAAACTCCTGCCCTCAAACTCATGCCCTGAATCTCATGCCCTGAAACTCATGCCGTGAATCTCATGCCGTGAAACCCCTGCCCTCAAACTCATGCACTGAAACTCATGCCCTGAATCTCCTGTCCTGAAACTCATGCCCTGAATCTCATGCCCTGAAATTCATGCACTGAAACTCATCCGCTGAATGTCATGCTCTGAAACTCAAGCCCTGATTCTCCTGCCCTGAAACTCACGCCCTGAATCTCATACACTGAAACTCCTGCCCTGAATCTCTTGCCCTGAAACTCCTTCCATGAAACTCCTGCCCTGAAACTGCTGCCCTGAATCTCAAGCCCTGAAACCACAGACCTGAAACTCATCCCCTGAAACTCATGTCCTGAATCTCATGCCCTGAAACTCATGCCCTGAATCTCATGCCGTGAAACTCCTGCCCTCAAACTCATGCACTTAAACTCATGCCCTGAATCTCCTGTCCTGAAACTCTTGCCCTGCATCTCATGCCGTGAAACCCCTGCCCTCAAACTCATGCACTGAAACTCATGCCCTGAATCTCCTGTCCTGAAACTCATGCCCTGAATCTCATGCCCTGAATCTCATGCCCTGAATTTCATGCACTGAAACTCATCCCCTGAATGTCATGCTCTGAAACTCAAGCCCTGATTCTCATGCCCTGAAACTCATGCCCTGAATATCATACCCCGAAACTCCTGCCCTGAATCACCTGCCCTGAAACTCATGCCCTGAATCTCAAGCCCTGAAACTGCTGCGCTGAAACTGCTGCGCTGAATCTCAAGCCCGGAAACCACAGACCTGAAACTCATGCCCTGAAACTCATGTCCTGAATCTCATGCCCTGAAACTCCTGCCCTCAAACTCATCTCCTGAATCTCATGCCCTGAAAATCATGCCCTGAATCTCATGCCGTGAAACCCTGCCGTCAACCACATGCACTGAAACTCATGCCCTGAATCTCCTGTACTGATTCTCATGCCCTGAAACTCATGTGCAGAATCTCATGCCCTGAAACTCCTGCCCTCAAACTCATGCACGGAAACTCATGTCCTGAATCTCATGCCTTCAAACTCCTGCCCTGAAACTGCTGCCCTGAATCTCAAGCCCTGAAACCAGAGATTGAAACCCATGCCCTGAAACTCATGCCCTGAATCTCATGCCGTGAAACTCCTGTCCTCAAACTCATGCACTGAAACTCATGCTCTGAATCTCCTGCCCTGAAACTCCTGCACTGAAACACGTGCCCTAAAACACCTGCCTTGAAATTCAAACCCCGAATCTCATGCACTGAATCTCCTGCCCTGAATCTCCTGCCCTGAAACTCATGCCCAGAATCTCATGCCCTGAAACTCTTGCACGGAAACACCTACCCTAAAACTCATGCCCTGAATCTCATGCCCTGAAATTCCGGCCCTGAAACTCATGCCCTGAATCTCATGCCCTGAAACTCCTGCACTGAAACTCCTGCCATGAAAATCTTGCCCTGAATCTCATGCCCTGAAACTCCTGCCATGAAACTCCTGCCCTGGAACTGCTGCCCTGAATCTCAAGCCCTGAAACCACAGACCTGAAACTCATGCCCTGAAACTCATGTCCTGAATCTCATGCCCTGAAACTCATGCCCTGAATCTCCTGTCCTGAATCTCATGCACTGAATCTCATGCCCCGAAATTCAAGCACTGAAACTCATCCCCTGAATCTCATGCCCTGAAACTGCTGCTTTGAAAATGCTGCCCTGAATCTCAAACCCTGAAACCACAGACCTGAAACTCATGCCCTGAAACTCATGTCCAAAATCTCATGCCATGAAACTCATGCCCTGAATCTCATGCCGTGAAACTCCTGCCCTCAAACTCATGCCCTGAAACTCATGCCCTGAATCTCCTGTCCTGAAACTCATGCCCTGAATCTCATGCCCTGAATCTCATGCCCTGAAATTCATGCACTGAAACTCATCCCCTGAATGTCATGCTCTGAAACTCAAGCCCAGATTCACCTGCCCTGAAACTCATGCCCTGAAACTCATGCCCTGAATCTCATGCCCTGAAACTGCTGCTCTGAATATCATGCGCTAAATCTCATGACCTTAAACTCAAGCCGTGAATCTCCTGCCCTGAAACTGCTGCCCTGAATCTCAAGCCCTGAAACCACAGACCTGAAACCCATGCCCTGAAACTCGTCCTGAATCTCATGCCCTGAAACTCATGCCCTGAAACTCATGCCCTGAATCTCATGCCGTGAAACTCCTGCCCTCAAACTCATGCACTGAAACACATGCTCTGAATCTCCTGCGCTGAAAGTCCTGCACTGAAACACGTGCCCTAAAATACCTGCCTTGAAAGTCAAGCCCCGAATCTCATGCCCTGAATCTCCTGCCCTGAATCTCCTGCCCTGAAACTCATGCCCAGAATCTCATGCCCTGAAACTCTTGCACTGAAACACCTACCCTAAAACTCATGCCCTGAATCTCATGCCCTGAAATTCCGGCCCTGAAACTCATGCCCTGAATCTCATGCCCTGAAACTCCTGCACTGAAACTCCTGCCATGAAAATCTTGCCCTGAATCTCATGCCCTGAAACTCCTGCCATGAAACTCCTGCCCTGAAACTGCTGCCCTGAATCTCAAGCCCTGAAACCACAGACCTGAAACTCATGCCCTGAAACTCATGTCCTGAATCTCATGCCCTGAAACTCATGCCCTGAATCTCCTGTCCTGAATCTCATGCACTGAATCTCATGCCCCGAAATTCATGCACTGAAACTCATCCCCTGAATCTCATGCCCTGAAACTGCTGCTTTGAAACTGCTGCCCTGAATCTCAAGCCCTGAAACCACAGACCTGAAACTCATGCCCTGAAACTCATGTCCAAAATCTCATGCCATGAAACTCATGCCCTGAATCTCATGCCGTGAAACTCCTGCCCTCAAACTCATGCCCTGAAACTCATGCCCTGAATCTCCTGTCCTGAAACTCATGGTCTGAATCTCATGCCCTGAATCTCATGCCCTGAATCTCATGCCCTGAAATTCATGCACTGAAACTCATCCCCTGAATGTCATGCTCTGAAACTCAAGCCCAGATTCTCCTGCCCTGAAACTCATGCCCTGAAACTCATGCCCTGAATCTCATGCCCTGAAACTGCTGCTCTGAATATCATGCGCTAAATCTCATGACCTTAAAATCAAGCCGTGAATCTCCTGCCCTGAAACTGCTGCCCTGAATCTCAAGCCCTGAAACCACAGACCTGAAACCCATGCCCTGAAACTCGTCCTGAATCTCATGCCCTGAAACTCATGCCATGAAACTCCTGCCCTGAAACTGCTGCCCTGAATCTCAAGCCCTGAAACCACAGACCTGAAACTCATGCCCTGAAACTCATGTCCTGAATCTCATGCCCTGAAACTCATGCCCTGAATCTCCTGTCCTGAAACTGCTGCTCTGAATATCATGCGCTAAATCTCATGACCTTAAACTCAAGCCGTGAATCTCCTGCCCTGAAACTGCTGCCCTGAATCTCAAGCCCTGAAACCACAGACCTGAAACCCATGCCCTGAAACTCGTCCTGAATCTCATGCCCTGAAACTCATGCCCTGAAACTCATGCCCTCAAACTCATGCCGTGAAACTCATGCCCTGAATCTCCTGTCCTGAAACTCATGCCCTGAATCTCATGCCCTGAATCTCATGCCCTGAATCTCATGCCCTGAAATTCATGCACTGAAACTCATCCACTGAATGTCATGCTCTGAAACTCAAGCCCAGATTCTCCTGCCCTGAAACTCATGCCCTGAAACTCATGCCCTGAATCTCATGCCCTGAAACTGCTGCTCTGAATATCATGCGCTAAATCTCATGACCTTAAACTCAAGCCGTGAATCTCCTGCACTGAAACTGCTGCCCTGAATCTCAAGCCCTGAAACCACAGACCTGAAACCCATGCCCTGAAACTCGTCCTGAATCTCATGCCCTGAAACTCATGCCATGAAACTACTGCCCTGAAACTGCTGCCCTGAATCTCAAGCCCTGAAACCACAGACCTGAAACTCATGCCCTGAAACTCATGTCCTGAATCTCATGCCCTGAAACTCATGCCCTGAATCTCCTGTCCTGAAACTGCTGCTCTGAATATCATGCGCTAAATCTCATGACCTTAAACTCAAGCCGTGAATCTCCTGCCCTGAAACTGCTGCCCTGAATCTCAAGCCCTGAAACCACAGACCTGAAACCCATGCCCAGAAACTCGTCCTGAATCTCATGCCCTGAAACTCATGCCCTGAAACTCATGCCCTGAATCTCATGCCGTGAAACTCCTGCCCTCAAACTCATGCACTGAAACACATGCTCTGAATCTCCTGCGCTGAAAGTCCTGCACTGAAACACGTGCCCTAAAATACCTGCCTTGAAAGTCAAGCCCCGAATCTCATGCCCTGAATCTCCTGCCCTGAATCTCCTGCCCTGAAACTCATGCCCTGAATCTCATGCCCTGAAATTCCGGCCCTGAAACTCATGCCCTGAATCTCATGCCCTGAAACTCCTGCACTGAAACTCCTGCCATGAAAATCTTGCCCTGAATCTCATGCCCTGAAACTCCTGCCATGAAACTCCTGCCCTGAAACTGCTGCCCTGAATCTCAAGCCCTGAAACCACAGACCTGAAATTCCTGCCCTGAAACTCATGCCCTGAATCTCATGCCCTGAAACTCTTGCACTGAAACACCTACCCTAAAACTCATGCTTGAATCTCATGCCCTGAATTTCCTGCCCTGAAACTCATGCCCTGAATCCCATGCCCTGAAAGTCCTGCACTGAAACTCCTGTCATGAAACTCTTGCCCTGAATCTCATGCCCTGAAACTCCTGCCATGAAACTACCGCCCTGAAACTGCTGCCCTGAATCTCAAGCCCTGAAACCACCGACCTGAAACTCATGCCCTGAAACTCATGTCCTGAATCTCATGCCCTGAAACTCTTGCACTGAAACACCTACCCTAAAACTCATGCCCTGAATCTCATGCCCTGAATTTCCTGCCCTGAAACTCATGCCCTGAATCTCATGCCCTGAAAGTCCTGCACTGAAACTCCTGTCATGAAACTCTTGCCCTGAATCTCATGCCCAGAAACTCCTGCCATGAAACTACCGCCCTGAAACTGCTGCCCTGAATCTCAAGCCCTGAAACCACAGACCTGAAACTCATGCCCTGAAACTCAAGTCCTGAATCTCATGCCCTGAAACTCATGCCCTGAATCTCATGCCGTGAAACTCCTGCCCTCAAACTCATGCACTGAAACTCATGCCCTGAATCTCCTGTCCTGAAACTCTTGCACTGAATCTCATGCATTAAAACCCCTGCCCTCAAACTCCTGCACTGAAACTCATGCCCTGAATCTCCCGTCCTGAAACTCATGCCCTGAATCTCATGCCCTGAATCTCATGCCCTGAATTTCCTGCCCTGAAACTCATGCCCTGAATCTCATGCCCTGAAAGTCCTGCACTGAAACTCCTGTCATGAAACTCTTGCCCTGAATCTCATGCCCTGATTCTCCTGCCCTGAAACTCATGCCCTGAATGTCATACCCTGAAACTCCTACCCTGAATCACATGCCCTGAAACTCATGCCCTGAATCTCATGCCCTGAAACTGCTGCGCTGAATCTCCAGGCCCGGAAACCACAGACCTGAATCTCATGCCCTGAAACTCATGTCCTGAATCTCATGCCCTGAAACTCCTGCCCTCAAACTCATGCCCAGAATCTCATGCCCTGAAACGTGTGCCGTGAATCTCATGCCGTGAAACCCCTGCCCTCAAACTCATGCACTGAAACTCATGCCCTGAATCTCCTGTCCTGAAACTCATGCCCTGAATCTCATGCCCTGAAATTCATGCACTGAAACTCATCCCCTGAATGTCATGCTCTGAAACTCAAGCCCTGATTCTCCTGCCCTGAAACTCACGTCCTGAATCTCATACACTGAAACTCCTGCCCTGAATCTCTTGCCCTGAAACTCCTTCCATGAAACTCCTGCCCTGAAACTGCTGCCCTGAATCTCAAGCCCTGAAACCACAGACCTGAAACTCATCCCCTGAAACTCATGTCCTGAATCTCATGCCCTGAAACTCATGCCCTGAATCTCATGCCGTGAAACTCCTGCCCTCAAACTCATGCACTTAAACTCATGCCCTGAATCTCCTGTCCTGAAACTCTTGCCCTGCATCTCATGCCGTGAAACCCCTGCCCTCAAACTCATGCACTGAAACTCATGCCCTGAATCTCCTGTCCTGAAACTCATGCCCTGAATCTCATGCCCTGAATCTCATGCCCTGAATTTCATGCACTGAAACTCATCCCCTGAATGTCATGCTCTGAAACTCAAGCCCTGATTCTCATGCCCTGAAACTCATGCCCTGAATATCATACCCCGAAACTCCTGCCCTGAATCACCTGCCCTGAAACTCATGCCCTGAATCTCAAGCCCTGAAACTGCTGCGCTGAAACTGCTGCGCTGAATCTCAAGCCCGGAAACCACAGACCTGAAACTCATGCCCTGAAACTCATGTCCTGAATCTCATGCCCTGAAACTCCTGCCCTCAAACTCATCTCCTGAATCTCATGCCCTGAAAATCATGCCCTGAATCTCATGCCGTGAAACCCTGCCGTCAAACACATGCACTGAAACTCATGCCCTGAATCTCCTGTACTGATTCTCATGCCCTGAAACTCATGTGCAGAATCTCATGCCCTGAAACTCCTGCCCTCAAACTCATGCACGGAAACTCATGTCCTGAATCTCATGCCTTCAAACTCCTGCCCTGAAACTGCTGCCCTGAATCTCAAGCCCTGAAACCAGAGATTGAAACCCATGCCCTGAAACTCATGCCCTGAATCTCATGCCGTGAAACTCCTGTCCTCAAACTCATGCACTGAAACTCATGCTCTGAATCTCCTGCCCTGAAACTCCTGCACTGAAACACGTGCCCTAAAACACCTGCCTTGAAATTCAAACCCCGAATCTCATGCACTGAATCTCCTGCCCTGAATCTCCTGCCCTGAAACTCATGCCCAGAATCTCATGCCCTGAAACTCTTGCACTGAAACACCTACCCTAAAACTCATGCCCTGAATCTCATGCCCTGAAATTCCGGCCCTGAAACTCATGCCCTGAATCTCATGCCCTGAAACTCCTGCACTGAAACTCCTGCCATGAAAATCTTGCCCTGAATCTCATGCCCTGAAACTCCTGCCATGAAACTCCTGCCCTGGAACTGCTGCCCTGAATCTCAAGCCCTGAAACCACAGACCTGAAACTCATGCCCTGAAACTCATGTCCTGAATCTCATGCCCTGAAACTCATGCCCTGAATCTCCTGTCCTGAATCTCATGCACTGAATCTCATGCCCCGAAATTCAAGCACTGAAACTCATCCCCTGAATCTCATGCCCTGAAACTGCTGCTTTGAAAATGCTGCCCTGAATCTCAAACCCTGAAACCACAGACCTGAAACTCATGCCCTGAAACTCATGTCCAAAATCTCATGCCATGAAACTCATGCCCTGAATCTCATGCCGTGAAACTCCTGCCCTCAAACTCATGCCCTGAAACTCATGCCCTGAATCTCCTGTCCTGAAACTCATGCCCTGAATCTCATGCCCTGAATCTCATGCCCTGAAATTCATGCACTGAAACTCATCCCCTGAATGTCATGCTCTGAAACTCAAGCCCAGATTCTCCTGCCCTGAAACTCATGCCCTGAAACTCATGCCCTGAATCTCATGCCCTGAAACTGCTGCTCTGAATATCATGCGCTAAATCTCATGACCTTAAACTCAAGCCATGAATCTCCTGCCCTGAAACTGCTGCCCTGAATCTCAAGCCCTGAAACCACAGACCTGAAACCCATGCCCTGAAACTCGTCCTGAATCTCATGCCCTGAAACTCATGCCCTGAAACTCATGCCCTGAATCTCATGCCGTGAAACTCCTGCCCTCAAACTCATGCACTGTAACACATGCTCTGAATCTCCTGCGCTGAAAGTCCTGCACTGAAACACGTGCCCTAAAATACCTGCCTTGAAAGTCAAGCCCCGAATCTCATGCCCTGAATCTCCTGCCCTGAATCTCCTGCCCTGAAACTCATGCCCAGAATCTCATGCCCTGAAACTCTTGCACTGAAACACCTACCCTAAAACTCATGCCCTGAATCTCATGCCCTGAACTTCCGGCCCTGAAACTCATGCCCTGAATCTCATGCCCTGAAACTCCTGCACTGAAACTCCTGCCATGAAAATCTTGCCCTGAATCTCATGCCCTGAAACTCCTGCCATGAAACTCCTGCCCTGAAACTGCTGCCCTGAATCTCAAGCCCTGAAACCACAGACCTGAAACTCATGCCCTGAAACTCATGTCCTGAATCTCATGCCCTGAAACTCATGCCCTGAATCTCCTGTCCTGAATCTCATGCACTGAATCTCATGCCCCGAAATTCATGCACTGAAACTCATCCCCTGAATCTCATGCCCTGAAACTGCTGCTTTGAAACTGCTGCCCTGAATCTCAAGCCCTGAAACCACAGACCTGAAACTCATGCCCTGAAACTCATGTCCAAAATCTCATGCCATGAAACTCATGCCCTGAATCTCATGCCGTGAAACTCCTGCCCTCAATCTCATGCCCTGAAACTCATGCCCTGAATCTCCTGTCCTGAAACTCATGCCCTGAATCTCATGCCCTGAATCTCATGCCCTGAATCTCATGCCCTGAAATTCATGCACTGAAACTCATCCCTGAATGTCATGCTCTGAAACTCAAGCCCAGATTCTCCTGCCCTGAAACTCATGCCCTGAAACTCATGCCCTGAATCTCATGCCCTGAAACTGCTGCTCTGAATATCATGCGCTAAATCTCATGACCTTAAACTCAAGCCGTGAATCTCCTGCCCTGAAACTGCTGCCCTGAATCTCAAGCCCTGAAACCACAGACCTGAAACCCATGCCCTGAAACTCGTCCTGAATCTCATGCCCTGAAACTCATGCCATGAAACTCCTGCCCTGAAACTGCTGCCCTGAATCTCAAGCCCTGAAACCACAGACCTGAAACTCATGCCCTGAAACTCATGTCCTGAATCTCATGCCCTGAAACTCATGCCCTGAATCTCCTGTCCTGAAACTGCTGCTCTGAATATCATGCGCTAAATCTCATGACCTTAAACTCAAGCCGTGAATCTCCTGCCCTGAAACTGCTGCCCTGAATCTCAAGCCCTGAAACCACAGACCTGAAACCCATGCCCTGAAACTCGTCCTGAATCTCATGCCCTGAAACTCATGCCCTGAAACTCATGCCCTGAATCTCATGCCGTGAAACTCCTGCCCTCAAACTCATGCACTGAAACACATGCTCTGAATCTCCTGCGCTGAAAGTCCTGCACTGAAACACGTGCCCTAAAATACCTGCCTTGAAAGTCAAGCCCCGAATCTCATGCCCTGAATCTCCTGCCCTGAATCTCCTGCCCTGAAACTCATGCCCTGAATCTCATGCCCTGAAATTCCGGCCCTGAAACTCATGCCCTGAATCTCATGCCCTGAAACTCCTGCACTGAAACTCCTGCCATGAAAATCTTGCCCTGAATCTCATGCCCTGAAACTCCTGCCATGAAACTCCTGCCCTGAAACTGCTGCCCTGAATCTCAAGCCCTGAAACCACAGACCTGAAATTCCTGCCCTGAAACTCATGCCCTGAATCTCATGCCCTGAAACTCTTGCACTGAAACACCTACCCTAAAACTCATGCTTGAATCTCATGCCCTGAATTTCCTGCCCTGAAACTCATGCCCTGAATCCCATGCCCTGAAAGTCCTGCACTGAAACTCCTGTCATGAAACTCTTGCCCTGAATCTCATGCCCTGAAACTCCTGCCATGAAACTACCGCCCTGAAACTGCTGCCCTGAATCTCAAGCCCTGAAACCACCGACCTGAAACTCATGCCCTGAAACTCATGTCCTGAATCTCATGCCTTGAAACTCTTGCACTGAAACACCTACCCTAAAACTCATGCCCTGAATCTCATGCCCTGAATTTCCTGCCCTGAAACTCATGCCCTGAATCTCATGCCATGAAAGTCCTTCACTGAAACTCCTGTCATGAAACTCTTGCCCTGAATCTCATGCCCAGAAACTCCTGCCATGAAACTACCGCCCTGAAACTGCTGCCCTGAATCTCAAGCCCTGAAACCACAGACCTGAAACTCATGCCCTGAAACTCAAGTCCTGAATCTCATGCCCTAAAACTCATGCCCTGAATCTCATGCCGTGAAACTCCTGCCCTCAAACTCATGCACTGAAACTCATGCCCTGAATCTCCTGTCCTGAAACTCTTGCACTGAATCTCATGCATTAAAACCCCTGCCCTCAAACTCCTGCACTGAAACTCATGCCCTGAATCTCCCGTCCTGAAACTCATGCCCTGAATCTCATGCCCTGAATCTCATGCCCTGAATTTCCTGCCCTGAAACTCATGCCCTGAATCTCATGCCCTGAAAGTCCTGCACTGAAACTCCTGTCATGAAACTCTTGCCCTGAATCTCATGCCCTGATTCTCCTGCCCTGAAACTCATGCCCTGAATGTCATACCCTGAAACTCCTACCCTGAATCACATGCCCTGAAACTCATGCCCTGAATCTCATGCCCTGAAACTGCTGCGCTGAATCTCCATGCCCGGAAACCACAGACCTGAATCTCATGCCCTGAAACTCATGTCCTGAATCTCATGCCCTGAAACTCCTGCCCTCAAACTCATGCCCAGAATCTCATGCCCTGAAACTTATGCCGTGAATCTCATGCCGTGAAACCCCTGCCCTCAAACTCATGCACTGAAACTCATGCCCTGAATCTCCTGTCCTGAAACTCATGCCCTGAATCTCATGCCCTGAAATTCATGCACTGAAACTCATCCCCTGAATGTCATGCTCTGAAACTCAAGCCCTGATTCTCCTGCCCAGAAACTCACGCCCTGAATCTCATACACTGAAACTCCTGCCCTGAATCTCTTGCCCTGAAACTCCTGCCATGAAACTCCTGCCCTGAAACTGCTGCCCTGAATCTCAAGCCCTGAAACCACAGACCTGAAACTCATCCCCTGAAACTCATGTCCTGAATCTCATGCCCTGAAACTCATGCCCTGAATCTCATGCCGTGAAACTCCTGCCCTCAAACTCATGCACTTAAACTCATGCCCTGAATCTCCTGTCCTGAAACTCTTGCCCTGAATCTCATGCCGTGAAACCCCTGCCCTCAAACTCATGCACTGAAACTCATGCCCTGAATCTCCTGTCCTGAAACTCATGCCCTGAATCTCATGCCCTGAATCTCATGCCCTGAAATTCATGCACTGAAACTCATCCCCTGAATGTCATGCTCTGAAACTCAAGCCCTGATTCTCATGCCCTGAAACTCATGCCCTGAATATCATACCCCGAAACTCCTGCCCTGAATCACCTGCCCTGAAACTCATGCCCTGAATCTCAAGCCCTGAAACTGCTGCGCTGAAACTGCTGCGCTGAATCTCAAGCCCGGAAACCACAGACCTGAAACTCATGCCCTGAAACTCATGTCCTGAATCTCATGCCCTGAAACTCCTGCCCTCAAACTCATCTCCTGAATCTCATGCCCTGAAAATCATGCCCTGAATCTCATGCCGTGAAACCCTGCCGTCAAACACATGCACTGAAACTCATGCCCTGAATCTCCTGTACTGATTCTCATGCCCTGAAACTCATGTGCAGAATCTCATGCCCTGAAACTCCTGCCCTCAAACTCATGCACGGAAACTCATGTCCTGAATCTCATGCCTTCAAACTCCTGTCCTGAATCACATTCCCTGAAAATCATGCCCTGAAACTACTGCACTGAAACTCATGTCCTGAACCTCATACCCTGAAACTGCTGCCCTGAATATCATGCCATGAATCTCATATCCTGAAACTCATGTCCTGAATTACATGCCCTGAAACTCCTTCACTGAAACTCATGCCCTGAAACTCATGCCATGAATCTCATGCCCTGAAACTTCTGCCCTGAAACTCATGCACTGAATCTCATGCGCTAAATCTCATGACCTCAAACTCAAACCGTGAATCTCCTGCCCTGAAACTCATGCCCTGAATCTCAAGCTCTGAAACCCCTGCCCTGAAACTCATGCACTGAAAGACATGCCCTGAAACTCTTGCACTGAAACTCTTGCACTGAAACACCTGCCCTGAATCTCCTGCCCTGAATCTCCTGCCCCGAAACTGCTGCCCTGAATCTCAAGCCCTGAAACCAGAGATTGAAACCCATGCCCTGAAACCCATGCCCTGAAACTCATGCCCTGAATCTCATGCCGTAAAACTCCTGTCCTCAAACTCATGCACTGAAACTCATGCTCTGAATCTCCTGCCCTGAAACTCCTGCACTGAAACACGTGCCCTAAAACACCTGCCTTGAAATTCAAACCCCGAATCTCATGCACTGAATCTCCTGCCCTGAATCTCCTGCCCTGAAACTCATGCCCAGAATCTCATGCCCTGAAACTCTTGCACTGAAACACCTACCCTAAAACTCATGCCCTGAATCTCATGCCCTGAAATTCCGGCCCTGAAACTCATGCCCTGAATCTCATGCCCTGAAACTCCTGCCATGAAACTCCTGCCCTGGAACTGCTGCCCTGAATCTCAAGCCCTGAAACCACAGACCTGAAACTCATGCCCTGAAACTCATGTCCTGAATCTCATGCCCTGAAACTCATGCCCTGAATCTCCTGTCCTGAATCTCATGCACTGAATCTCATGCCCCGAAATTCAAGCACTGAAACTCATCCCCTGAATCTCATGCCCTGAAACTGCTGCTTTGAAAATGCTGCCCTGAATCTCAAGCCCTGAAACCACAGACCTGAAACTCATGCCCTGAAACTCATGTCCAAAATCTCATGCCATGAAACTCATGCCCTGAATCTCATGCCGTGAAACTCCTGCCCTCAAACTCATGCCCTGAAACTCATGCCCTGAATCTCCTGTCTTGAAACTCATGCCCTGAATCTCATGCCCTGAATCTCATGCCCTGAAATTCATGCACTGAAACTCATCCCCTGAATGTCATGCTCTGAAACTCAAGCCCAGATTCTCCTGCCCTGAAACTCATGCCCTGAAACTCATGCCCTGAATCTCATGCCCTGAAACTGCTGCTCTGAATATCATGCGCTAAATCTCATGACCTTAAACTCAAGCCGTGAATCTCCTGCCCTCAAACTGCTGCCCTGAATCTCAAGCCCTGAAACCACAGACCTGAAACCCATGCCCTGAAACTCGTCCTGAATCTCATGCCCTGAAACTCATGCCCTGAAACTCATGCCCTGAATCTCATGCCGTGAAACTCCTGCCCTCAAACTCATGCACTGAAACACATGCTCTGAATCTCCTGCGCTGAAAGTCCTGCACTGAAACACGTGCCCTAAAATACCTGCCTTGAAAGTCAAGCCCCGAATCTCATGCCCTGAATCTCCTGCCCTGAATCTCCTGCCCTGAAACTCATGCCCAGAATCTCATGCCCTGAAACTCTTGCACTGAAACACCTACCCTAAAACTCATGCCCTGAATCTCATGCCCTGAAATTCCGGCCCTGAAACTCATGCCCTGAATCTCATGCCCTGAAACTCCTGCACTGAAACTCCTGCCATGAAAATCTTGCCCTGAATCTCATGCCCTGAAACTCCTGCCATGAAACTCCTGCCCTGAAACTGCTGCCCTGAATCTCAAGCCCTGAAACCACAGACCTGAAACTCATGCCCTGAAACTCATGTCCTGAATCTCATGCCCTGAAACTCATGCCCTGAATCTCCTGTCCTGAATCTCATGCACTGAATCTCATGCCCCGAAATTCATGCACTGAAACTCATCCCCTGAATCTCATGCCCTGAAACTGCTGCTTTGAAACTGCTGCCCTGAATCTCAAGCCCTGAAACCACAGACCTGAAACTCATGCACTGAAACTCATGTCCAAAATCTCATGCCATGAAACTCATGCCCTGAATCTCATGCCCTGAATCTCATGCCCTGAAATTCATGCACTGAAACTCATCCCCTGAATGTCATGCTCTGAAACTCAAGCCCAGATTCTCCTGCCCTGAAACTCATGCCCTGAAACTCATACCCTGAATCTCATGCCCTGAATTTCCTGCCCTGAAACTCATGCCCTGAATCTCATGCCCTGAAAGTTCTGCACTGAAACTCCTGTCATGAAACTCTTGCCCTGAATCTCATGCCCTGAAACTCCTGCCATGAAACTACCGCCCTGAAACTGCTGCCCTGAATCTCAAGCCCTGAAACCACAGACCTGAAACTCATGCCCTGAAACTCATGTCCTGAATCTCATGCCCTGAAACTCATGCCCTGAATCTCATGCCGTGAAACTCCTGCCCTCAAACTCATGCACTGAAACTCATGCCCTGAATCTCCTGTCCTGAAACTCTTGCACTGAATCTCATGCCTTGAAACCCCTGCCCTCAAACTCCTGCACTGAAACTCATGCCCTGAATCTCCCGTCCTGAAAGTCATGCCCTGAATCTCATGCCCTGAATCTCATGCACTGAATTTCCTGCCCTGAAACTCATGCCCTGAATCTCATGCCCTGAAAGTCCTGCACTGAAACTCCTGTCATGAAACTCTTGCCCTGAATCTCATGCCCTGATTCTCCTGCCCTGAAACTCATGCCCTGAATGTCATACCCTGAAACTCCTACCCTGAATCACCTGCCCTGAAACTCATGCCCTGAATCTCATGCCCTGAAACTGCTGCTCTGAAACTGCTGCGCTGAATCTCAAGCCCGGAAACCACCGACCTGAAACTCATGCCCTGAAACTCATGTCCTGAATCTCATGCCCTGAAACTCCTGCCCTCAAACTCATGCCCTGAATCTCATGCCCTGAATCTCATGCCCTGAAACTCATGCCCTGAATCTCATGCCCTGAAATTCATGCACTGAAACTCATCCCCTGAATGTCATGCTCTGAAACTCAAGTCCTGATTCTCCTGCCCTGAAACTCACGCCCTGAATCTCATACACTGAAACTCCTGCCCTGAAACTCATGCCCTGAAATTCATGCCCTGAATCTCTTGCCCTGAAACTCCTGATATGAAACTCCTGCCCTGAAACTGCTGCCCTGAATCTCAAGCCCTGAAACTCCTGCCCTCAAACTCATGCACTTAAACTCATGCCCTGAATCTCCTGTCCTGAAACTCTTGCCCTGCATCTCATGCCGTGAAACCCCTGCCCTCAAACTCATGCACTGAAACTCATGCCCTGAATCTCCTGTCCTGAAACTCATGCCCTGAATCTCATGCCCTGAATCTCATGCCCTGAAATTCATGCACTGAAACTCATCCCCTGAATGTCATGCTCTGAAACTCAAGCCCTGATTCTCATGCCCTGAAACTCATGCCCTGAATATCATACCCCGAAACTCCTGCCCTGAATCACCTGCCCTGAAACTCATGCCCTGAATCTCAAGCCCTGAAACTGCTGCGCTGAAACTGCTGCGCTGAATCTCAAGCCCGGAAACCACAGACCTGAAACTCATGCACTGAAAGACATGCCCTGAAACTCTTGCACTGAAACTCTTGCACTGAAACACCTGCCCTGAATCTCCTGCCCTGAATCTCCTGCCCTGAAACTGCTGCCCTGAAACTCATGCTCTAAATCTCCTGCCCTGAAACTCCTGCACTGAAATACGTGCCCTAAAACACCTGCCTTGAAACTCAAGCCCCGAATCTCATGCCCTGAATCTCCTGCCCTGAATCTCCTGCCTTGAAACTCATGCCCTGAATCTCATGCCCTCAAACTCTTGCTCTGAATCTCCTGCCCTGAAACCCCTGCACTGAAACACGTGCCCTAAAACACCTGCCTTGAAACTCAAGCCCCGAATCTCATGCCCTGAATCTCCTGCCATGAATCTCCTGCCTTGAAACTCATGCCCTGAATCTCATGCCCTCAAACTCTTGCACTGAAACACATGCCCTAAAACACATGCCCTGAATTTCATGCCCTGAAATTCCTGCTCTAAACTCATGCCCTGAATCTCATGCCCTGAAACTCTTGCACTCAAACACCTGCCCTAAAACACATGCCCTGAAAATTATATCCTGAATCTCATGCCGTGAAACCCTGCCCTCAAACTCATGCACTGAAACTCATGCCCTGAATCTCTTGTCCTGAAACTCATGCCCTGAATTTTATGCCCTGAATCTCATGCCCTGAAATTCATGCACTGAAACTGATCCCCTGAATGTCATGCTTGAAACTCAAGCCCTGATTCTCCTGCCCTGAAACTCATGTACTGAATCTCATGCCCTGAATCTCTTTCCCTGAAACTCCTGCCATGAAACTCCTGCCCTGAAACTGCTGCCCTGAATCTCAAGCCCTGAAACCACAGACCTGAAACTCATGCCCTGAAACTCATGTCCTGAATCTCATGCCCTGAAACTCATGCCCTGAATCTCATGCCGTGAAACTCCTGCCCTCAAACTCCTGCACTGAAACTCAAGCCCTGATTCTCCTGCCCTGAAACTCATGCCCTGAAGGTCATACCCTGAAACTCCTACCCTGAATCACCTGCCCTGAAACTCATGCCCTGAATCTCATGCCCTGAAACTGCTGCTCTGAAACTGCTGCGCTGAATCTCAAGCCCGGAAAGCACAGACCTGAAACTCATGCCCTGAAACTCATGTCCTGAATCTCATGCCCTGAAACTCATGCCCTGAATCTCATGCCGTGAAACCCCTGCCCTCAAACTCATGCACTGAAACTCATGCCCTGAATCTCCTGTCCTGAAACTCATGCCCTGAATCTCATGCACTGAAATTCATGCACTGAAACTCATCCCCTGAATGTCATGCTCTGAAACTCAAGCCCTGATTCTCCTGCCCAGAAACTCACGCCCTGAATCTCATACACTGAAACTCCTGCCCTGAAACTCTTGCCCTGAAACTCCTGCCATGAAACTCCTGCCCTGAAACTGATGCCCTGAATTTCAAGCCCTGAAACCACAGACCTGAAACTCATCCCCTGAAACTCATGTCCTGAATCTCATGCCCTGAAACTCATGCCCTGAATCTCAAGCCCTGAAACTGCTGCGCTGAAACTGCTGCGCTGAATCTCAAGCCCGGAAACCACAGACCTGAAACTCATGCCCTGAAACTCCTGCCCTCAAACTCATGTCCTGAATCTCATGCCCTGATAATTATATCCTGAATCTCATGCCGTGAAACCCTGCCCTCAAACTCATGCACTGAAAATCATGCCCTGAATCTCTTGTCCTGAAACTCATGCCCTGAATTTTATGCCCTGAATCTCATGCCCTGAAATTCATGCACTGAAACTCATCCCCTGAATGTCATGCTTGAAACTCAAGCCCTGATTCTCCTGCCCTGAAACTCATGTACTGAATCTCATGCCCTGAATCTCTTTCCCTGAAACTCCTGCCATGAAACTCCTGCCCTGAAACTGCTGCCCTGAATCTCAAGCCCTGAAACCACAGACCTGAAACTCATCCACTGAAACTCATGTCCTGAATCTCATGCCGTGAAACTCCTGCCCTCAAACTCATGCACTTAAACTCATGCCCTGAATCTCCTGTCCTGAAACTCTTGCCCTGAATCTCATGCCGTGAAACCCCTGCCCTCAAACTCATGCACTGAAACTCATGCCCTGAATCTCCTGTCCTGAAACTCATGCCCTGAATCTCATGCCCTGAATCTCATGCCCTGAAATTCATGCACTGAAACTCATCCCCTGAATGTCATGCTCTGAAACTCAAGCCCTGATTCTCATGCCCTGAAACTCATGCCCTGAATATCATACCCCGAAACTCCTGCCCTGAATCACCTGCCCTGAAACTCATGCCCTGAATCTCAAGCCCTGAAACTGCTGCGCTGAATCTCAAGCCCGGAAACCACAGACCTGAAACTCAAGCCCTGAAACTCATGTCCTGAATCTCATGCCCTGAAACTCCTGCCCTCAAACTCATGTCATGAATCTCATGCCCTGAAAATCATGCCCTGAATCTCATGCCGTGAAACCCAGCCCTCAAACTCATGCACTGAATCTCATGCCCTGAAATTCATGCACTGAAACTCATCCCCTGAATGTCATGCTCTGAAACTCAAGCCCTGATTCTCCTGCCCTGAAACTCATGTACTGAATCTCATGCCCTGAAACTCATGTCCTGAATCTCATGCCCTGAAACTCCTGCCCTCAAACTCATGCACTGAAACTCATGCCCTGAATCTCATGCCCTGAAACTCATGTGCTGAAACTCATGCCCTGAATTACATGCCCTGAAACTCCTTCACTGAAACTCATGCCCTGAAACTCATGCCATGAATCTCATTCCCTGAAACTTCTGCCCTGAAACTCATGCACTGAATCTCATGCGCTAAATCTCATGACCTCAAACTCAAACCGTGAATCTCCTGCCCTGAAACTCATGCCCTGAATCTCAAGCTCTGAAACGCCTGCCCTGAAACTCATGCACTGAAAGACATGCCCTGAAACTCCTGCACTGAAATACGTGCCCTAAAACACCTGCCTTGAAACTCAAGCCCCGAATCTCATGCACTGAATCTCCTGCCCTGAATCTCCTGCCTTGAAACTCATGCCCTGAATCTCATGCCCTCAAACTCTTGCACTGAAACACCTGCCCTAAAACACATGCCCTGAATGTCATGCCCTGAAATTCCTGCCCTGAAACTCATGCCCTGAATCTCATGCCCTGAAACTCTTGCACTGAAACACCTACCCTAAAACTCATGCCCTGAATCTCATGCCCTGAATTTCCTGCCCTAAAACTCATGCCCTGAATCTCATGCCCTGAATTTCCTGCCCTGAAACTCATGCCCTGAATCACCTGCCCTGAAACTCCTGCCCTCAAACTCATCTCCTGAATTTCATGCCCTGAAAATCATGCCCTGAATCTCATGCCGTGAAACCCTGCCGTCAAACGCATGCACTGAAACTCATGCCGTGAAACCCTGCCGTCAAACACATGCACTGAAACTCATGCCCTGAATCTCCTGTACTGATTCTCATGCCCTGAAACTCATGTCCAGAATCTCATGCCCTGAAACTCCTGCCCTCAAACTCATCTCCTGAATTTCATGCCCTGAAAATCATGCCCTGAATCTCATGCCGTGAAACCCTGCCGTCAAACACATGCACTGAAACTCATGCCCTGAATCTCCTGTACTGATTCTCATGCCCTGAAACTCATGTCCAGAATCTCATGCCCTGAAACTCCTGCCCTCAAACTCATGCACGGAAACTCATGCCCTGAATCTCATGCCTTCAAACTCCTGTCCTGAATCACATGCCCTGAAACTCATGCCCTGAAACTACTGCACTGAAACTCATGTCCTGAACCTCATACCCTGAAACTGCTGCACTGAATATCATGCCATGAATCTCATATCCTGAAACTCATGCCCTGAATTACAAGCCCTGAAACTCCTTCACTGAAACTCATGCCCTGAAACTCATGCCATGAATCTCATGCCCTGAAACTTCTGCCCTGAAACTCATGCACTGAATCTCATGCGCTAAATCTCATGACCTCAAACTCAAACCGTGAATCTCCTGCCCTGAAACTCATGCCCTGAATCTCAAGCTCTGAAGCCCCTGCCCTGAAACTCATGCACTGAAAGACATGCCCTGAAACTCTTGCACTGAAACTCTTGCACTGAAACACCTGCCCTGAATCTCCTGCCCTGAATCTCCTGCCCTGAAACTGCTGCCCTGAATCTCAAGCCCTGAAACCAGAGATTGAAACCCATGCCCTGAAACTCATGCCCTGAATCTCATGCCGTGAAACTCCTGTCCTCAAACTCATGCACTGAAACTCATGCTCTGAATCTCCTGCCCTGAAACTCCTGCACTGAAACACTTGCCCTAAAACACCTGCCTTGAAATTCAAACCCCGAATCTCATGCACTGAATCTCCTGCCCTGAATCTCCTGCCCTGAAACTCATGCCCAGAATCTCATGCCCTGAAACTCTTGCACTGAAACACCTACCCTAAAACTCATGCCCTGAATCTCATGCCCTGAAATTCCGGCCCTGAAACTCATGCCCTGAATCTCATGCCCTGAAACTCCTGCACTGAAACTCCTGCCATGAAAATCTTGCCCTGAATCTCATGCCCTGAAACTCCTGCCATGAAACTCCTGCCCTGAAACTGCTGCCCTGAATCTCAAGCCCTGAAACCACAGACCTGAAACTCATGCCCTGAAACTCATGTCCTGAATCTCATGCCCTGAAACTCATGCCCTGAATCTCCTGTCCTGAATCTCATGCACTGAATCTCATGCCCCGAAATTCATGCACTGAAACTCATCCCCTGAATCTCATGCCCTGAAACTGCTGCTTTGAAACTGCTGCCCTGAATCTCAAGCCCTGAAACCACAGACCTGAAACTCATGCCCTGAAACTCATGCCCTAAAACTCCTGCACTGAAACTCCTGCCATGAAAATCTTGCCCTGAATCTCATGCCCTGAAACTCCTGCCATGAAACTCCTGCCCTGAAACTGCTGCCCTGAATCTCAAGCCCCTAAACCACAGACCTGAAACTCATGCCCTGAAACTCATGTCCTGAATCTCATGCCCTGAAACTCATGCCCTGAATCTCCTGTCCTGAATCTCATGCACTGAATCTCATGCCCCGAAATTCATGCACTTAAACTCATCCCCTGAATCTCATGCCCTGAAACTGCTGCTTTGAAACTGCTGCCCTGAATCTCAAGCCCTGAAACCACAGACCTGAAACTTATGCCCTGAAACTCATGTCCAAAATCTCATGCCATGAAACTCATGCCCTGAATCTCATGCCGTGAAACTCCTGCCCTCAAACTCATGCCCTGAAACTCATGCCCTGAATCTCCTGTCCTGAAACTCATGCCCTGAATCTCATGCCCTGAATCTCATGCCCTGAAATTCATGCACTGAAACTCATCCCCTGAATGTCATGCTCTGAAACTCAAGCCCAGATTCTCCTGCCCTGAAACTCATGCCCTGAAACTCATGCCCTGAATCTCATGCCCTGAAACTGCTGCTCTGAATATCATGCGCTAAATCTCATGACCTTAAACTCAAGCCGTGAATCTCCTGCCCTGAAACTGCTGCCCTGAATCTCAAGCCCTGAAACCACAGACCTGAAACCCATGCCCTGAAACTCGTCCTGAATCTCATGCCCTGAAACTCATGCCCTGAATCTCATGCACTGAAACACATGCTCTGAATCTCCTGCGCTGAAAGTCCTGCACTGAAACACGTGCCCTAAAATACCTGCCTTGAAAGTCAAGCCCCGAATCTCATGCCCTGAATCTCCTGCCCTGAATCTCCTGCCCTGAAACTCATGCCCAGAATCTCATGCCCTGAAACTCTTGCACTGAAACACCTACCCTAAAACTCATGCCCTGAATCTCATGCCCTGAAATTCCGGCCCTGAAACTCATGCCCTGAATCTCATGCCCTGAAACTCCTGCACTGAAACTCCTGCCATGAAACTCCTACCCTGAAACTGCTGCCCTGAATCTCAAGCCCTGAAACCACAGACCTGAAACCCATGCCCTGAAACTCGTCCTGAATCTCATGCCCTGAAACTCATGCCCTGAAACTCATGCCCTGAATCTCATGCCGTGAAACTCCTGCCCTCAAACTCATGCACTGAAACTCATGCTCTGAATCTCCTGCGCTGAAAGTCCTGCACTGAAACACGTGCCCTAAAATACCTGCCTTGAAACTCAAGCCCCGAATCTCATGCCCTGAATCTCCTGCCCTGAATCTCCTGCCTTGAAACTCATGCCCTGAATCTCATGCCCTCAAACTCTTGCACTGAAACACCTGCCCTAAAACACATGCCCTGAATGTCATGCCCTGAAATTCCTGCCCTGAAACTCATGCCCTGAATC
Organism: Mobula birostris; assembly: GCF_030028105.1. Lineage (NCBI taxonomy): Eukaryota > Metazoa > Chordata > Chondrichthyes > Myliobatiformes > Myliobatidae > Mobula > Mobula birostris. Next base: position 27,637 of record NW_027275543.1, on the reverse strand, counting down.
TCATGCCCTGAAACTCTTGCACTGAAACACCTACCCTAAAACTCATGCCCTGAATCTCATGCCCTGAATTTCCTGCCCTGAAACTCATGCCCTGAATCTCATGCCCTGAAAGTCCTGCACTGAAACTCCTGTCATGAAACTCTTACCCTGAATCTCATGCCCTGAAACTCCTGCCATGAAACTACCGCCCTGAAACTGCTGCCCTGAATCTCAAGCCCTGAAACCACAGACCTGAAACTCATGCCCTGAAACTCATGTCCTGAATCTCATGCCCTGAAACTCATGCCCTGAATCTCATGCCGTGAAACTCCTGCCCTCAAACTCATGCACTGAAACTCATGCCCTGAATCTCCTGTCCTGAAACTCTTGCACTGAATCTCATGCCTTGAAACCCCTGCCCTCAAACTCCTGCACTGAAACTCATGCCCTGAATCTCCCGTCCTGAAACTCATGCCCTGAATCTCATGCCCTGAATCTCATGCCCTGAATTTCCTGCCCTGAAACTCATGCCCTGAATCTCATGCCCTGAAAGTGCTGCACTGAAACTCCTGTCATGAAACTCTTGCCCTGAATCTCATGCCCTGATTCTCCTGCCCTGAAACTCATGCCCTGAATGTCATACCCTGAAACTCCTACCCTGAATCACCTGCCCTGAAACGCATGCCCTGAATCTCCTGCCCTGAATCTCCTGCCCTGAAACTGCTGCCCTGAATCTCAAGCCCTGAAACCAGAGATTGAAACCCATGCCCTGAAACTCATGCCCTGAATCTCATGCCGTGAAACTCCTGCCCTCAAACTCATGCACTGAAACTCATGCTCTGAATCTCCTGCCCTGAAACTCCTGCACTGAAATACGTGCCCTAAAACACCTGCCTTGAAACTCAAGCCCCGAATCTCATGCCCTGAATCTCCTGCCCTGAATCTCCTGCCTTGAAACTCATGCCCTGAATCTCATGCCCTCAAACTCTTGCTCTGAATCTCCTGCCCTGAAACCCCTGCACTGAAACACGTGCCCTAAAACACCTGCCTTGAAACTCAAGCCCCGAATCTCATGCCCTGAATCTCCTGCCATGAATCTCCTGCCTTGAAACTCATGCCCTGAATCTCATGCCCTCAAACTCTTGCACTGAAACACCTGCCCTAAAACACATGCCCTGAATTTCATGCCCTGAAATTCCTGCTCTAAACTCATGCCCTGAATCTCATGCCCTGAAACTCTTGCACTGAAACACCTGCCCTAAAACACATGCCCTGAATGTCATGCCCTGAAAATTATATCCTGAATCTCATGCCGTGAAACCCTGCCCTCAAACTCATGCACTGAAACTCATGCCCTGAATCTCTTGTCCTGAAACTCATGCCCTGAATTTTATGCCCTGAATCTCATGCCCTGAAATTCATGCACTGAAACTGATCCCCTAAATGTCATGCTTGAAACTCAAGCCCTGATTCTCCTGCCCTGAAACTCATGTACTGAATCTCATGCCCTGAATCTCTTTCCCTGAAACTCCTGCCATGAAACTCCTGCCCTGAAACTGCTGCCCTGAATCTCAAGCCCTGAAACCACAGACCTGAAACTCATGCCCTGAAACTCATGTCCTGAATCTCATGCCCTTAAACTCATGCCCTGAATCTCATGCCGTGAAACTCCTGCCCTCAAACTCATGCACTGAAACTCATGCCCTGAATCTCCTGTCCTGAAACTCTTGCACTGAATCTCATGCCTTGAAACCCCTGCCCTCAAACTCCTGCACTGAAACTCAAGCCCTGATTCTCCTGTCCTGAACCTCATGCCCTGAAGGTCATACCCTGAAACTCCTACCCTGAATCACCTGCCCTGAAACTCATGCCCTGAATCTCATGCCCTGAAAATGCTGCTCTGAAACTGCTGCGCTGAATCTCAAGCCCGGAAACCACAGACCTGAAACTCATGCCCTGAAACTCATGTCCTGAATCTCATGCCCTGAAACTCCTGCCCTCAAACTCATGCCCTGAATCTCATGCCCTGAAACTCATGCCCTGAATCTCATGCCGTGAAACCCCTGCCCTCAAACTCATGCACTGAAACTAATGCCCTGAATCTCCTGTTCTGAAACTCATGCCCTGAATCTCATGCCCTGAAATTCATGCACTGAAACTCATCCCCTGAATGTCATGCTCTGAAACTCAAGCCCTGATTCTCCTGCCCTGAAACTCACGCCCTGAATCTCATACACTGAAACTCCTGCCCTGAATCTCTTGCCCTGAAACACCTGCCATGAAACTCCTGCCCTGAAACTGCTGCCCTGAATCTCAAGCCCTGAAACCACAGACCTGAAACTCATCCCCTGAAACTCATGTCCTGAATCTCATGCCCTGAAACTCATGCCCTGAATCTCATGCCGTGAAACTCCTGCCCTCAAACTCATGCACGTAAACTCATGCCCTGAATCTCCTGTCCTGAAACTCTTGCCCTGCATCTCATGCCCTGAAACCCCTGCCCTCAAACTCATGCACTGAAACTCATGCCCTGAATCTCCTGTCCTGAAACTCATGCGCTGAATCTCATGCCCTGAATCTCATGCCCTGAAATTCATGCACTGAAACTCATCCCCTGAATGTCATGCTCTGAAACTCAAGCCCTGATTCTCATGCCGTGAAACCCTGCCGTCAAACACATGCACTGAAACTCATGCCCTGAATCTCCTGTACTGATTCTCATGCCCTGAAACTCATGTCCAGAATCTCATGCCCTGAAACTCCTGCCCTCAGACTCATGCACGGAAACTCATGCCCTGAATCTCATGCCTTCAAACTCCTGTCCTGAATCACATGCCCTGAAACTCATACCCTGAAACTACTGCACTGAAACTCATGTCCTGAACCTCATACCCTGACACTGCTGCCCTGAATATCATGCCATGAATCTCATATCCTGAAACTCATGTCCTGAATTACATGCCCTGAAACTCCTTCACTGAAACTCATGCCCTGCAACTCATGCCATGAATCTCATGCCCTGAAACTTCTGCTCTGAAACTCATGCACTGAATCTCATGCGCTAAATCTCATGACCTCAAACTCAAACCGTGAATCTCCTGCCCTGAAACTCATGCCCTGAATCTCAAGCTCTTAAACCCCTGCCCTGAAACTCATGCACTGAAAGACATGCCGTGAAACTCTTGCACTGAAACTCTTGCACTGAAACACTTGCCCTGAATCTCCTGCCCTGAATCTCCTGCCCTGAAACTGCTGCCCTGAATCTCAAGCCCTGAAACCAGAGATTGAAACCCATGCCCTGAAACTCATGCCCTGAATCTCATGCCGTGAAACTCCTGCCCTCAAACTCATGCACTGAAACTCATGCTCTGAATCTCCTGCCCTGAAACTCCTGCACTGAAATACGTGCCCTAAAACACCTGCCTTGAAACTCAAGCACCGAATCTCATGCCCTGAATCTCCTGCCATGAATCTCCTGCCTTGAAACTCATGCCCTGAATCTCATGCCCTCAAACTCTTGCACTGAAACACCTGCCCTAAAACACATGCCCTGAATTTCATGCCCTGAAATTCCTGCTCTAAACATATGCCCTGAATCTCATGCCCTGAAACTCTTGCACTGAAACACCTGCCCTAAAACACATGCCCTGAATGTCATGCCCTGAAAATTATATCCTGAATCTCATGCCGTGAAACCCTGCCCTCAAACTCATGCACTGAAACTCATGCCCTGAATCTCTTGTCCTGAAACTCATGCCCTGAATTTTATGCCCTGAATCTCATGCCCTGAAATTCATGCACTGAAACTGATCCCCTGAATGTCATGCTTCAAACTCAAGCCCTGATTCTCCTGCCCTGAAACTCATGTACTGAATCTCATGCCCTGAATCTCAAGCCCTGAAACCACAGACCTGAAACTCATGCCCTGAAACTCATGTCCTGAATCTCATGCCCTTAAACTCATGCCCTGAATCTCATGCCGTGAAACTCCTGCCCTCAAACTCATGCACTGAAACTCATGCCCTGAATCTCCTGTCCTGAAACTCTTGCACTGAATCTCATGCCTTGAAACCCCTGCCCTCAAACTCCTGCACTGAAACTCAAGCCCTGATTCTCCTGCCCTGAACCTCATGCCCTGAAGGTCATACCCTGAAACTCCTACCCTGAATCACCTGCCCTGAAACTCATGCCCTGAATCTCATGCCCTGAAACTGCTGCTCTGAAACTGCTGCGCTGAATCTCAAGCCCGGAAACCACAGACCTGAAACTCATGCCCTGAAACTCATGTCCTGAATCTCATGCCCTGAAACTCCTGCCCTCAAACTCATGCCCTGAATCTCATGCCCTGAAACTCATGCCCTGAATCTCATGCCGTGAAACCCCTGCCCTCAAACTCATGCACTGAAACTCATGCCCTGAATCTCCTGTCCTGAAACTCATGCCCTGAATCTCATGCCCTGAAATTCATGCACTGAAACTCATCCCCTGAATGTCATGCTCTGAAACTCAAGCCCTGATTCTCCTGCCCTGAAACTCACGCCCTGAATCTCATACACTGAAACTCCTGCCCTGAAACTCATGCCCTGAAACTCATGCCCTGAATCTCTTGCCCTGAAACTCCTGCCATGAAACTCCTGCCCTGAAACTGCTGCCCTGAATCTCAAGCCCTGAAACCACAGACCTGAAACTCATCCCCTGAAACTCATGTCCTGAATCTCATGCCCTGAAACTCATGCCCTGAATCTCAAGCCCTGAAACTGCTGCGCTGAAACTGCTGCGCTGAATCTCAAGCCCGGAAACCACAGACCTGAAACTCATGCCGTGAAACTCCTGCCCTCAAACTCATGCACTGAAACTCATGCCCTGAATCTCTTGTCCTGAAACTCATGCCCTGAATTTTATGCCCTGAATATCATGCCCTGAAATTCATGCACTGAAACTGATCCCCTGAATGTCATGCTTGAAACTCAAGCCCTGATTCTCCTGCCCTGAAACTCATGTACTGAATCTCATGCCCTGAATCTCTTTCCCTGAAACTCCTGCCATGAAACTCCTGCCCTGAAACTGCTGCCCTGAATCTCAAGCCCTGAAACCACAGACCTGAAACTCATCCACTGAAACTCATGTCCTGAATCTCATGCCGTGAAACTCCTGCCCTGAATTTTATGCCCTGAATCTCATGCCCTGAAATTCATGCACTGAAACTGATCCCCTGAATGTCATGCTTGAAACTCAAGCCCTGATTCTCCTGCCCTGAAACTCATGTACTGAATCTCATGCCCTGAATCTCTTTCCCTGAAACTCCTACCATGAAACTCCTGCCCTGAAACTGCTGCCCTGAATCTCAAGCCCTGAAACCACAGACCTGAAACTCATGCCCTGAAAATCATGTCATGAATCTCATGCCCTGAAACTCATGCCCTGAATCTCATGCCGTGAAACTCCTGCCCTCAAACTCATGCACTGAAACTCATGCCCTGAATCTCCTGTCCTGAAACTCTTGCACTGAATCTCATGCCTTGAAAACCCTGCCCTCAAACTCCTGCACTGAAACTCAAGCCCTGATTCTCCTGCCCTGAAACTCATGCCCTGAAGGTCATACCCTGAAACTCCTACCCTGAATCACCTGCCCTGAAACTCATGCCCTGAATCTCATGCCCTGAAACTGATGCTCTGAAAATGCTGCGCAAAATCTCAAGCCCGGAAACCACAGACATGAAACTCATGCCCTGAAACTCATGTCCTGAATCTCATGCCCTGAAACTCCTGCCCTCAACCTCATGCCCTGAATCTCATGCCCTGAAACTCATGCCCTGAATCTCATGCCGTGAAACCCCTGCCCTCAAACTCATGCACTGAAACTCATGCCCTGAATCTCCTGTCCTGAAACTCATGCCCTGAATCTCATGCCCTGAAATTCATGCACTGAAACTCATCCCCTGAATGTCATGCTCTGAAACTCAAGCCCTGATTCTCCTGCCCTGAAACTCACGCCCTGAATCTCATACACTGAAACTCCTGCCCTGAAACTCATGCCCTGAAACTCATGCCCTGAATCTCTTGCCCTGAAACTCCTGCCATGAAACTCCTGCCCTGAAACTGCTGCCCTGAATCTCAAGCCCTGAAACCACAGACCTGAAACTCATCCCCTGAAACTCATGTCCTGAATCTCATGCCCTGAAACTCATGCCCTGAATCTCAAGCCCTGAAACTGCTGCGCTGAAACTGCTGCGCTGAATCTCAAGCCCGGAAACCACAGACCTGAAACTCATGCCGTGAAACTCCTGCCCTCAAACTCATGCACTGAAACTCATGCCCTGAATCTCTTGTCCTGAAACTCATGCCCTGAATTTTATGCCCTGAATCTCATGCCCTGAAAATCATGCCCTGAATCTCATGCCGTGAAACCCTGCCCTCAAACTCATGCACTGAATCTCATGCCGTGAATCTCATGCCCTGAAAATCATGCCCTGAATCTCATGCCGTGAAACCCTGCCGTCAAACACATGCAGTGAAACTCATGCCCTGAATCTCCTGTACTGATTCTCATGCCCTGAAACTCATGTCCGGAATCTCATGCCCTGAAACTCCTGCCCTCAAACTCATGCACGGAAACTCATGCCCTGAATCTCATGCCTTCAAACTCCTGTCCTGAATCACATGCCCTGAAACTCATGCCCTGAAACTACTGCACTGAAACTCATGTCCTGAACCTCATACCCTGAAACTGCTGCCCTGAATATCACGCCATGAATCTCATATCCTGAAACTCATGTCCTGAATTACATGCCCTGAAACTCCTTCACTGAAACTCATGCCCTGCAACTCATGCCATGAATCTCATGCCCTGAAACTTCTGCTCTGAAACTCATGCACTGAATCTCATGCGCTAAATCTCATGACCTCAAACTCAAACCGTGAATCTCCTGCCCTGAAACTCATGCCCTGAATCTCAAGCTCTTAAACCCCTGCCCTGAAACTCATGCACTGAAAGACATGCCCTGAAACTCTTGCACTGAAACTCTTGCACTGAAACACTTGCCCTGAATCTCCTGCCCTGAATCTCCTGCCCTGAAACTGCTGCCCTGAATCTCAAGCCCTGAAACCAGAGATTGAAACCCATGCCCTGAAACTCATGCCCTGAATCTCATGCCGTGAAACTCCTGCCCTCAAACTCATGCACTGAAACTCATGCTCTGAATCTCCTGCCCTGAAACTCCTGCACTGAAATACGTGCCCTAAAACACCTGCCTTGAAACTCAAGCCCCGAATCTCATGCCCTGAATCTCCTGCCATGAATCTCCTGCCTTGAAACTCATGCCCTGAATCTCATGCCCTCAAACTCTTGCACTGAAACACCTGCCCTAAAACACATGCCCTGAATTTCATGCCCTGAAATTCCTGCTCTAAACATATGCCCTGAATCTCATGCCCTGAAACTCTTGCACTGAAAACCTGCCCTAAAACACATGCCCTGAATGTCATGCCCTGAAAATTATATCCTGAATCTCATGCCGTGAAACCCTGCCCTCAAACTCATGCACTGAAACTCATGCCCTGAATCTCTTGTCCTGAAACTCATGCCCTGAATTTTATGCCCTGAATCTCATGCCCTGAAATTCATGCACTGAAACTGATCCCCTGAATGTCATGCTTCAAACTCAAGCCCTGATTCTCCTGCCCTGAAACTCATGTACTGAATCTCATGCCCTGAATCTCAAGCCCTGAAACCACAGACCTGAAACTCATGCCCTGAAACTCATGCCCTGAATCTCATACACTGAAACTCCTGCCCTGAAACTCATGCCCTGAAACTCATGCCCTGAATCTCTTGCCCTGAAACTCCTGCCATGAAACTCCTGCCCTGAAACTGCTGCCCTGAATCTCAAGCCCTGAAACCACAGACCTGAAACTCATCCCCTGAAACTCATGTCCTGAATCTCATGCCCTGAAACTCATGCCCTGAATCTCAAGCCCTGAAACTGCTGCGCTGAAACTGCTGCGCTGAATCTCAAGCCCGGAAACCACAGACCTGAAACTCATGCCGTGAAACTCCTGCCCTCAAACTCATGCACTGAAACTCATGCCCTGAATCTCTTGTCCTGAAACTCATGCCCTGAATTTTATGCCCTGAATATCATGCCCTGAAATTCATGCACTGAAACTGATCCCCTGAATGTCATGCTTGAAACTCAAGCCCTGATTCTCCTGCCCTGAAACTCATGTACTGAATCTCATGCCCTGAATCTCTTTCCCTGAAACTCCTGCCATGAAACTCCTGCCCTGAAACTGCTGCCCTGAATCTCAAGCCCTGAAACCACAGACCTGAAACTCATCCACTGAAACTCATGTCCTGAATCTCATGCCGTGAAACTCCTGCCCTGAATTTTATGCCCTGAATCTCATGCCCTGAAATTCATGCACTGAAACTGATCCCCTGAATGTCATGCTTGAAACTCAAGCCCTGATTCTCCTGCCCTGAAACTCATGTACTGAATCTCATGCCCTGAATCTCTTTCCCTGAAACTCCTACCATGAAACTCCTGCCCTGAAACTGCTGCCTGAATCTCAAGCCCTGAAACCACAGACCTGAAACTCATGCCCTGAAAATCATGTCATGAATCTCATGCCCTGAAACTCATGCCCTGAATCTCATGCCGTGAAACTCCTGCCCTCAAACTCATGCACTGAAACTCATGCCCTGAATCTCCTGTCCTGAAACTCTTGCACTGAATCTCATGCCTTGAAAACCCTGCCTCAAACTCCTGCACTGAAACTCAAGCCCTGATTCTCCTGCCCTGAACCTCATGCCCTGAAGGTCATACCCTGAAACTCCTACCCTGAATCACCTGCCCTGAACTCATGCCCTGAATCTCATGCCCTGAAACTGATGCTCTGAAAATGCTGTGCAAAATCTCAAGCCGGAAACCACAGACATGAAACTCATGCCCTGAAACTCATGTCCTGAATCTCATGCCCTGAAACTCCTGCCTCAAACTCATGCCCTGAATCTCATGCCCTGAAACTCATGCCCTGAATCTCATGCCGTGAAACCCCTGCCCTCAACTCATGCACTGAAACTCATGCCCTGAATCTCCTGTCCTGAAACTCATGCCCTGAATCTCATGCCCTGAAATTCATGCACTGAAACTCATCCCCTGAATGTCATGCTCTGAAACTCAAGCCCTGATTCTCCTGCCCTGAACTCACGCCCTGAATCTCATACACTGAAACTCCTGCCCTGAAACTCATGCCCTGAAACTCATGCCCTGAATCTCTTGCCCTGAAACTCCTGCCATGAAACTCCTGCCCTGAAACTGCTGCCCTGAATCTCAAGCCCTGAAACCACAGACCTGAAACTCATCCCCTGAAACTCATGTCCTGAATCTCATGCCCTGAAACTCATGCCCTGAATCTCAAGCCCTGAAACTGCTGCGCTGAAACTGCTGCGCTGAATCTCAAGCCCGGAAACCACAGACCTGAAACTCATGCCGTGAAACTCCTGCCCTCAAACTCATGCACTGAAACTCATGCCCTGAATCTCTTGTCCTGAAACTCATGCCCTGAATTTTATGCCCTGAATCTCATGCCCTGAAAATCATGCCCTGAATCTCATGCCGTGAAACCCTGCCCTCAAACTCATGCACTGAATCTCATGCCGTGAATCTCATGCCCTGAAAATCATGCCCTGAATCTCATGCCGTGAAACCCTGCCGTCAAACACATGCAGTGAAACTCATGCCCTGAATCTCCTGTACTGATTCTCATGCCCTGAAACTCATGTCCGGAATCTCATGCCCTGAAACTCCTGCCTCAAACTCATGCACGGAAACTCATGCCCTGAATCTCATGCCTTCAAACTCCTGTCCTGAATCACATGCCCTGAAACTCATGCCCTGAAACTACTGCACTGAAACTCATGTCCTGAACCTCATACCCTGAAACTGCTGCCCTGAATATCACGCCATGAATCTCATATCCTGAAACTCATGTCCTGAATTACATGCCCTGAAACTCCTTCACTGAAACTCATGCCCTGAAACTCATGCCATGAATCTCATACCCTGAAACTGCTGCCCTGAATATCACGCCATGAATCTCATATCCTGAAACTCATGTCCTGAATTACATGCCCTGAAACTCCTTCACTGAAACTCATGCCCTGAAACTCATGCCATGAATCTCATGCCCTGAAACTTCTGCCCTGAAACTCATGCACTGAATCTCATGCGCTAAATCTCATGACCTCAAACTCAAACCGTGAATCTCCTGCCCTGAAACTCATGCCCTGAATCTCAAGCTCTGAAACCCCTGCCTTGAAACTCATGCACTGAAAGACATGCCCTGAAACTCTTGCACTGAAACTCTTGCACTGAAACACCTGCCCTGAATCTCTTGCACTGAATCTCCTGCCCTGAAACTGCTGCCCTGAATCTCAAGCCCTGAAACCAGAGATTGGAACCCAGGCCCTGAAACTCATGCACTGAATCTCATGCCGTGAAACTCCTGCCCTCAAACTCATGCACTGAAACTCATGCTCTGAATCTCCTGCCCTGAAACTCCTGCACTGAAATACGTGCCCTAAAACACCTGCCTTGAAACTCAAGCCCCGAATCTCATGCCCTGAATCTCCTGCCCTGAATCTCCTGCCTTGAAACTCATGCCCTGAATCTCATGCCCTCAAACTCTTGCTCTGAATCTCCTGCCCTGAAACCCCTGCACTGAAACACGTGCCCTAAAACACCTGCCTTGAAACTCAAGCCCCGAATCTCATGCCCTGAATCTCCTGCCATGAATCGCCTGCCTTGAAACTCATGCCCTGAATCTCATGCCCTCAAACTCTTGCACTGAAACACCTGCCCTAAAACACATGCCCTGAATTTCATGCCCTGAAATTCCTGCTCTAAACTCATGCCCTGAATCTCATGCCCTGAAACTCTTGCACTGAAACACCTGCCCTAAAACACATACCCTGAATGTCATGCCCTGAAAATTATATCCTGAATCTCATGCCGTGAAACCCTGCCCTCAAACTCATGCACTGAAACTCATGCCCTGAATCTCTTGTCCTGAAACTCATGCCCTGAATTTTATGCCCTGAATCTCATGCCCTGAAATTCATGCACTGAAACTGATCCCCTGAATGTCATGCTTGAAACTCAAGCCCTGACTCTCCTGCCCTGAAACTCATGTACTGAATCTCATGCCCTGAATCTCTTTCCCTGAAACTCCTGCCATGAAACTCCTGCCCTGAAACTGCTGCCCTGAATCTCAAGCCCTGAAACCACAGACCTGAAACTCATGCCCTGAAACTCATGTCCTGAATCTCATGCCCTGAAACTCATGCCCTGAATCTCATGCCGTGAATCTCCTGCCCTCAAACTCATGCACTGAAACTCATGCCCTGAATCTCCTGTCCTGAAACTCTTGCACTGAATCTCATGCCTTGAAACCCCTGCCCTCAAACTCCTGCACTGAAACTCAAGCCCTGATTCTCCTGCCCTGAAACTCATGCCCTGAAGGTCATACCCTGAAACTCCTACCCTGAATCACCTGCCCTGAAACTCATGCCCTGAATCTCATGCCCTGAAACTGCTGCTCTGAAACTGCTGCGCTGAATCTCAAGCCCGGAAAGCACAGACCTGAAACTCATGCCCTGAAACTCATGTCCTGAATCTCATGCCCTGAAACTCCTGCCCTCAAACTCATGCCCTGAATCTCATGCCCTGAAACTCATGCCCTGAATCTCATGCCGTGAAACCCCTGCCCTCAAACTCATACACTGAAACTCATGCCCTGAATCTCCTGTCCTGAAACTCATGCTTTGAATCTCATGCCCTGAAATTCATGCACTGATACTCATCCCCTGAATGTCATGCTCAGAAACTCAAGCCCTGATTCTCCTGCCCTGAAACTCACGCCCTGAATCTCATACACTGAAACTCCTGCCCTGAAACTCATGCCCTGAAACTCATGCCCTGAATCTCTTGCCCTGAAACTCCTGCCATGAAACTCCTGCCCTGAAACTGCTGCCCTGAATCTCCAGCCCTGAAACCACAGACCTGAAACTCATCCCCTGAAACTCATGTCCTGAATCTCATGCCCTGAAACTCATGCCCTGAAACTCAAGCCCTGAAACTGCTGCGCTGAAACTGCTGCGCTGAATCTCAAGCCCGGAAACCACAGACCTGAAACTCATGCCGTGAAACTCCTGCCCTCAAACTCATGCACTGAAACTCATGCCCTGAATCTCTTGTCCTGAAACTCATGCCCTGAATTTTATGCCCTGAATCTCATGCCCTGAAATTTATGCACTGAAACTGATCCCCTGAATGTCATGCTTGAAACTCAAGCCCTGATTCTCCTGCCCTGAAACTCATGTACTGAATCTCATGCCCTGAATCTCTTTCCCTGAAACTCCTGCCATGAAACTCCTGCCCTGAAACTGCTGCCCTGAATCTCAAGCCCTGAAACCACAGACCTGAAACTCATCCACTGAAACTCATGTCCTGAATCTCATGCCGTGAAACTCCTGCCCTCAAACTCATGCACTTAAACTCATGCCCTGAATCTCCTGTCCTGAAACTCTTGCCCTGAATCTCATGCCGTGAAACCCCTGCCCTCAAACTCATGCACTGAAACTCATGCCCTGAATCTCCTGTCCTGAAACTCATGCCCTGAATCTCATGCCCTGAATCTCATGCCCTGAAATTCATGCACTGAAACTCATCCCCTGAATGTCATGCTCTGAAACTCAAGCCCTGATTCTCATGCCCTGAAACTCATGCCCTGAATATCATACCCCGAAACTCCTGCCCCGAAACTCCTGCCCTGAATCACCTGCCCTGAAACTCATGCCCTGAATCTCAAGCCCTGAAACTGCTGCGCTGAAACTGCTGCGCTGAATCTCAAGCCCGGAAACCACAGACCTGAAACTCATGCCCTGAAACTCATATCCTGAATCTCATGCCCTGAAACTCCTGCCCTCAAACTCATGTCCTGAATCTCATGCCCTGAAAATCATGCCCTGAGTCTCATGCCGTGAAACCCTGCCCTCAAACTCATGCACTGAATCTCATGCCCTGAATCTCATGCCCTGAAATTCATGCACTGAAACTCATCCCCTGAATGTCATGCTCTGAAACTCAAGCCCTGATTCTCCTGCCCTGAAACTCATGTACTGAATCTCATGCCCTGAAACTCATGTCCTGAATCTCATGCCCTGAAACTCCTGCCCTCAAACTCATGCACTCTAACTCAAGCCCTGAATCTCATGCCGTCAAACACCTGTCCTGAATCACATGCCCTGAAACTCATGCCCTGAAACTACTGCACTGAAACTCATGTCCTGAACCTCATAACATGAAACTGCTGCCCTGAATATCATGCCATGAATCTCATATCCTGAAACTCATGCCCTGAATTACATGCCCTGAAACTCCTTCACTGAAACTCATGCCCTGAAACTCATGCCATGAATCTCATGCCCTGAAACTTCTGCCCTGAAACTCATGCACTGAATCTCATGCGCTAAATCTCATGACCTCCAACTCAAACCGTGAATCTCCTGCCCTGAAATTCATGCCCTGAATCTCAAGCTCTGAAACCCCTGCCCTGAAACTCATGCACTGAAAGACATGCCCTGAAACTCTTGCACTGAAACTCTTGCACTGAAACACCTGCCCTGAATCTCCTGCCCTGAATCTCCTGCCCTGAAACTGCTGCCCTGAATCTCAAGCCCTGAAACCAGAGATTGAAACCCATGCCCTGAAACTCATGCCCTGAATCTCATGCCGTGAAACTCCTGCCCTCAAACTCATGCACTGAAACTCATGCTCTGAATCTCCTGCCCTGAAACTCCTGCACTGAAATACGTGCCCTAAAACACCTGCCTTGAAACTCAAGCCCCGAATCTCATGCCCTGAATCTCCTGCCCTGAATCTCCTGCCTTGAAACTCATGCCCTGAATCTCATGCCCTCAAATTCTTGCTCTGAATCTCCTGCCCTGAAACCCCTGCTCTGAAACACGTGCCCTAAAACACCTGCCTTGAAACTCAAGCCCCGAATCTCATGCCCTGAATCTCCTGCCATGAATCTCCTGCCTTGAATCTCATGCCCTGAATCTCATGCCCTCAAACTCTTGCACTGAAACACCTGCCCTAAAACACATGCCCTGAATGTCATGCCCTGAAATTCCTGCTCTAAACTCATGCCCTGAATCTCATGCCCTGAAACTCTTGCACTGAAACACCTGCCCTAAAACACATGCCCTGAATGTCATGCCCTGAAATTCCTGCCCTGAAACTCATGCCCTGAATCTCATGCCCTGAAACTCTTGCACTGAAACACCTACCCTAAAACTCATGCCCTGAATCTCATGCCCTGAATTTCCTGCCCTGAAACTCCTGCCATGAAACTCTTGCCCTGAATCTCATGCCCTGAAACTCCTGCCATGAAACTACTGCCCTGAAACTGCTGCCCTGAATCTCAAGCCCTGAAACCACAGACCTGAAACTCATTCCCTGAAACTCCTGTCCTGAATCTCATGCCCTGAAATTCATGCCCTGAATCTCATGCCGTGAAACTCCTGCCCTCAAACTCCTGCACTGAAACTCAAGCCTTGATTCTCCTGCCCTGAAACTCATGCCCTGAAAGTCATACCCTGAAACTCCTACCCTGAATCACCTGCCCTGAAACTCATGCCCTGAATCTCATGCCCTGAAACTGCTGCTCTGAAACTGCTGCGCTGAATCTCAAGCCCGGAAACCACAGACCTGAAACCCATGCCCTGAAACTCATGTCCTGAATCTCATGCCCTGAAACTCCTGCCCTCAAACTCATGCCCTGAATCTCATGCCCTGAAACTCATGCCCTGAATCTCATGCCGTGAAACCCCTGCCCTCAAACTCATGCACTGAAACTCATGCCCTGAATCTCCTGTCCTGAAACTCATGCCCTGAATCTCATGCCCTGAAATTCATGCACTGAAACTCATCCCCTGAATGTCATGCTCTGAAACTCAAGCCCTGATTCTCCTGCCCTGAAACTCACGCCCTGAATCTCATGCACTGAAACTCCTGCCCTGAAACTCATGCCCTGAAACTCATGCCCTGAATCTCTTGCCCTGAAACTCCTGCCATGAAACTCCTGCCCTGAAACTGCTGCCCTGAATCTCAAGCCCTGAAACCACAGACCTGAAACTCATGCCCTGAAACTCATGCCCTGAATCTCAAGCCCTGAAACTGCTGCGCTGAAACTGCTGCGCTGAATCTCAAGCCCGGAAACCACAGACCTGAAACTCATGCCCTGAAACTCCTGCCCTCAAACTCATGTCATGAATCTCATGCCCTGATAATTATGCCCTGAATCTCATGCCGTGAAACCCTGCCCTCAAACTCATGCACTGAAACTCATGCCCTGAATCTCCTGTCCTGAAACTCATGCCCTGAATCTCATGCCCTGAATCTCATGCCCTGAAATTCATGCACTGAAACTCATCCCCTGAATGTCATGCTCTGAAACTCAAGCCCTGATTCTCCTGCCCTGAAACTCATGTACTGAATCTCATGCCCTGAAACTTCTGCCCTGAAACTCATTCACTGAATCTCATGCGCTAAATCTCATGACCTCAAACTCAAACCGAGAATCTCCTGTCCTGAAACTCATGCCCTGAATCTCAAGCTCTGAAAACCCCGCCCTGAAACTCATGCACTGAAAGACATGCCCTGAAACTCTTGCACTGAAACTCTTGCACTGAAACACCTGCCCTGAATCTCCTGCCCTGAATCTCCTGCCCTGAAACTGCTGCCCTGAATCTCAAGCCCTGAAACCAGAGATTGAAACCCATGCCTTGAAACTCATGCCCTGAATCTCATGCCGTGAAACTCCTGCCCTCAAACTCATGCACTGAAACTCATGCTCTGAATCTCCTGCCCTGAAACTCCTGCACTGAAATACGTGCCCTAAAACACCTGCCTTGAAACTCAAGCCCCGAATCTCATGCCCTGAATCTCCTGCCATGAATCTCCTGCCTTGAAACTCATGCCCTTAATATCACGCCCTCAAACTCTTGCACTGAAACACCTGCCCTAAAACACATGCCCTGAATGTCATGCCCTGAAATTCCTGCTCTAAACTCATGCCCTGAATCTCATGCACTGAAACTCTTGCACTGAAACACCTGCCCTAAAACACATGCCCTGAATGTCATGCCCTGAAATTCCTGCCCTGAAACTCATGCCCTGAATCTCATGCCCTGAAACTCTTGCACTGAAACACCTACCCTAAAACTCATGCCCTGAACCTCATGCCCTGAATTTCCTGCCCTGAAACTCCTGTCATGAAAGTCTTGCCCTGAATCTCATGCCCTGAAACTCCTGCCATGAAACTCCTGCCCTGAAACTGCTGCCCTGAATCTCAAGCCCTGAAACCACAGACCTGAAACTCATGCCCTGAAACTCATGACCTGAATCTCATGCACTGAAACTCATGCCCTGAATCTCCTGTCCTGAAACTCTTGCACTGAATCTCATGCCTTGAAACCCCTGCCCTCAAACTCCTGCACAGAAACTCAAGCCCTGATTCTCCTGCCCTGAAACTCATGCCCTGAAGGTCATACCCTGAAACTCCTACCCTGGATCACCTGCCCTGAAACTCATGCCCTGAATCTCATGCCCTGAAACTGCTGCTCTGAAACTGCTGCGCTGAATCTCAAGCCCGGAAACCACAGACCTGAAACTCATGCCCTGAAACTCATGTCCTGAAACTCATGCCCTGAAACTCCTGCCCTCAAACTCATGCCCTGAATCTCATGCCCTGAAAATTATGCCCTGAATCTCATGCCGTGAAACCCTGCCCTCAGACTCATGTACTGAAACTCATGCCCTGAATCTCCTGCCCTGAAACTCATGCCCTGAATCTCATGCCCTGAATCTCATGCCCTGAAATTCATGCACTGAAACTCATCCCCTGAATGTCATGCTCTGAAACTCAAGCCCTGATTCTCCTGCCCTGAAACTCATGTACTGAATCTCATGCCCTGAATCTCTTGCCCTGAAACTCCTGCCATGAAACTCCTGCCCTGAAACTGCTGCCCTGAATCTCAAGCCCTGAAACCACAGACCTGAAACTCATCCCCTGAAACTCATGTCCTGAATCTCGTGCCCTGAAACTCATGCCCTGAATCTCATGCCGTGAAACTCCTGCCCTCAAACTCATGCACTTAAACTCATGCCCTGAATCTCCTGTCCTGAAACTCTTGCCCTGAATCGCATGCCGTGAAACCCCTGCCCTCAAACTCATGCACTGAAACTCATGCCCTGAATCTCCTGTCCTGAAACTCATGCCCTGAATCTCATGCCCTGAAATTCATGCACTGAAACTCATCCCCTGAATGTCATGCTCTGAAACTCAAGCCCTGATTCTCATGCCATGAATATCATACCCCGAAACTCCTGCCCTGAATCACCTGCCCTGAAACTCATGCCCTGAATCTCAAGCCCTGAAACTGCTGCGCTGAAACTGCTGCGCTGAAACTGCTGCGCTGAATCTCAAGCCCGGAAACCACAGATCTGAAACTCATGCCCTGAAACCCATGTCCTGAATCTCATGCCCTGAAACTCCTGCCCTCAAACTCATGTCCTGAATCTCATGCCCTGAAAATCATGCCCTGAATCTCATGCCGTGAAACCCTGCCCTCAAACTCATGCACTGAAACTCATGCCCTGAATCTCCTGTCCTGAAACTCATGCCCTGAATCTCATGCCCTGAAATTCATGCACTGAAACTCATCCCCTGAATGTCATGCTCTGAAACTCAAGCCCTGATTCTCCTGCCCTGAAACTCATGTACTGAATCTCATGCCCTGAAACTCATGTCCAGAATCTCCTGCCCTGAAACTCCTGCCCTCAAACTCATGCACTGAAACTCATGCCCTGAATCTCATGCCCTGAAACTACTGCACTGAAACTCATGTCCAGAACCTCATACCCTGAAACTGCTGCACTGAATATCATGCCATGAATCTCATATCCTGAAACTCATGCCCTGAATCTCATGCCGTGAAACCCCTGCCCTCAAACTCATGCACTGAAACTCATGCCCTGAATCTCCTGTCCTGAAACTCATGCCCTGAAACTCATGTCCTGAATCGCATGCCCTGAAACTCATGCCCTGAATCTCATGCCGTGAAACTCCTGCCCTCAAACTCATGCACTGAAACTCATGCCCTGAATCTCCTGTCCTGAAACTCTTGCACTGAATCTCATGCCTTGAAACCCCTGCCCTCAAACTCTTGCACTGAAACTCATGCCCTGAATCTCCTGTCCTGAAACTCATGCCCTGAAACTCATGTCCTGAATCTCATGCCCTGAAACTCATGCCCTGAATCTCATGCCGTGAAACTCCTGCCCTCAAACTCATGCACTGAAACTCATGCCCTGAATCTCCTGTCCTGAAACTCTTGCACTGAATCTCATGCCTTGAAACCCCTGCCCTCAAACTCCTGCACTGAAACTCAAGCCCTGATTCTCCTGCCCTGAAACTCATGACCTGAAGGTCATACCCTGAAACTCCTACCCTGAATCACCTGCCCTGAAACTCATGCCCTGAATCTCATGCCCTGAAACTGCTGCTCTGAAACTGCTGCGCTGAATCTCAGGCCCGGAAACCACAGACCTGAAACTCATGCCCTGAAACTCATGTCCTGAATCTCATGCCCTGAAACTCCTGCCCTCAAACTCATGCCCTGAATCTCATGCCCTGAAACTCATGCCCTGAATCTCATGCCGTGAAACCCCTGCCCTCAAACTCATGCACTGAAACTCATGCCCTGAATCTCCTGTCCTGAAACTCATGCCCTGAATCTCATGCCCTGAAATTCATGCACTGAAACTCATCCCCTGAATGTCATGCTCTGAAACTCAAGCCCTGATTCTCCTGCCCTGAAACTCACGCCCTGAATCTCATACACTGAAACTCCTGCCCTGAAACTCATGCCCTGAAACTCATGCCCTGAATCTCTTGCCCTGAAACTCCTGCCATGAAACTCCTGCCCTGAAACTGCTGCCCTGAATCTCAAGCCCTGAAACCACAGACCTGAAACTCATCCCCTGAAACTCATGTCCTGAATCTCATGCCCAGAAACTCATGCCCTGAATCTCAAGCCATGAAACTGCTGCGCTGAAACTGCTGCGCTGAATCTCAAGCCCGGAAACCACAGACCTGAAACTCATGCCCTGAAACTCCTGCCCTCAAACTCATGTCCTGAATCTCATGCCCTGAAAATTATGCCCTGAATCTAATGCCGTGAAACCCTGCCCTCAAACTCCTGCACTGAAACTCATGCCCTGAATCTCCTGTCCTGAAACTCATGCCCCGAATCTCATGCCCTGAAATTGATTCACTGAAACTCATCCCCTGAATGTCATGCTCTGAAACTCAAGCCCTGATTCTCCTGCCCTGAAACTCATGCATTGAATCTCATGCCCTGAAATTCATGTCCTGAATCTCATGCCCTGAAACTCCTGCCCTCAATCTCATGCACTGAAACTCATGCCCTGAATCTCATGCCTTCAAACTCCTGTCCTGAATCACATGCCCTGAAACTCATGCCCTGAAACTACTGCACTGAAACTCATGTCCTGAACCTCATACCCTGAAACTGCTGCCCTGAATATCATGCCATGAATCTCATATCCTGAAACTCATGCCCTGAATTACATGCCCTGAAAATCCTTCACTGAAACTCATGCCCTGAAACTCATGCCATGAATCTCATGCCCTGTAACTTCTGCCCTGAAATTCATTCACTGAATCTCATGCGCTAAATCTCATGACCTTAAACTCAAACCGTGAATCTCCTGCCCTGAAACTCATGCCCTGAATCTCAAGCTCTGAAACCCCTGCCCTTAAACTCATGCACTGAAAGACATGCCCTGAAACTCTTGCACTGAAACACCTGCCCTGAATCTCCTGCCCTGAATCTCCTGCCCTGAAACTGCTGCCCTGAATCTCAAGCCCTGAAACCAGAGATTGAAACCCATGCCCTGAAACTCATGCCCTGAATCTCATGCCGTGAAACTCCTGCCCTCAGACTCATGCACTGAAACTCATGCTCTGAATCTCCTGCCCTGAAACTCCTGCACTGAAATACGTGCCCTAAAACACCTGCCTTGAAACTCAAGTCCCGAATCTCATGCCCTGAATCTCCTGCCTTGAAGCTCATGCCCTGAATCTCATGCCCTCAAACTCTTGCTCTGAATCTCCTGCCCTGAAACCCCTGCACTGAAACACTTGCCCTAAAACACCTGCCTTGAAACTCAAGCCCCGAATCTCATGCCCTGAATCTCCTGCCCTGAATCTCCTGCCTTGAAACTCATGCCCTGAATCTCATGCCCTCAAACTCTTGCACTGAAACACCTACCCTAAAACTCATGCCCTGAATCTCATGCCCTGAAATTCCTGCCCTGAAACTCATGCCCTGAATCTCATGCCCTGAAACTCCTGCCACGAAACTCCTGCCTTGAAACTGCTGCCCTGAATCTCAAGCCCTGAAACCACAGACCTGAAACTCATGCCCTGAAACTCATGTCCTGAATCTCATGCCATGAAACTCATGCCCTGAATCTCATGCCGTGAAACTCCTGCTCTCAAACTCATGCACTGAAACTCATGCCCTGAATCTCCTGTCCTGAAACTCTTGCACTGAATCTCATGCCTTGAAACCCCTGCCCACAAACTCCTGCACAGAAACTCAAGCCCTGATTCTCCTGCCCTGAAACTCATGCCCTGAAGGTCATACCCTGAAACTCCTACCCTGAATCACTTGCCGTGAAACTCATGCCCTGAATCTCATGCCCTGAAACTGCTGCTCTGAAACTGCTGCGCTGAATCTCAAGCCCGGAAACCACAGACCTGAAACTCATGCCCTGAAACTCATGTCCTGAAACTCATGCCCTGAAACTCCTGCCCTCAAACTCATGCCTGAATCTCATGCCCTGAAAATTATGCCCTGAATCTCATGCCGTGAAACCCTGCCCTCAAACTCATGCACTGAAACTCATGCCCTGAATCTCCTGCCCTGAAACTCATGCCCTGAATCTCATGCCTGAATCTCATGCCCTGAAATTCATGCACCGAAACTCATCCCCTGAATGTCATGCTCTGAACTCAAGCCCTGATTCTCCTGCCTGAAACTCATGTACTGAATCTCATGCCCTGAATCTCTTGCCCTGAAACTCCTGCCATGAAACTCCTGCCCTGAAACTGCTGCCCTGAATCTCAAGCCCTGAAACCACAGACCTGAAACTCATCCCCTGAAACTCATGTCCTGAATCTCATGCCCTGAAACTCATGCCCTGAATCTCATGCCGTGAAACTCCTGCCCTCAAACTCATGCACTTAAACTCATGCCCTGAATCTCCTGTCCTGAAACTCTTGCCCTGAATCGCATGCCGTGAAACCCCTGCTCTCAAACTCAATGCACTGAAACACATGCCCTGAATCTCATGCCGTGAAACCCCTGGCCTCAAACTCATGCACTGAAACTCATGCCCTGAATCTCCTGTCCTGAAACTCATGCCTGAATCTCATGCCCTGAAATTCATGCACTGAAACTCATCCCCTGAATGTCATGCTCTGAACTCAAGCCCTGATTCTCCTGCCCTGAAACTCACGCCCTGAATCTCATGCACTGAAACTCCTGCCCTGAACTCATGCCCTGAAACTCATGCCTGAATCTCTTGCCCTGAAACTCCTGCCATGAAACTCTGCCCTGAAAACTGCTGCCCTGAATCTCAAGCCCTGAAACCACAGACCTGAAACTCATGCCCTGAAACTCATGCCTGAATCTCAAGCCCTGAAACTGCTGCGCTGAAACTGCTGCGCTGAATCTCAAGCCCGGAAACCACAGACCTGAAACTCATGCCCTGAAAACTCTGCCCTCAAACTCATGTCATGAATCTCATGCCCTGATAATTATGCCCTGAATCTCATGCCGTGAAACCCTGCCCTCAAACTCATGCACTGAAACTCATGCCCTGAATCTCCTGTCCTGAAACTCATGCCCTGAATCTCATGCCCTGAATCTCATGCCCTGAAATTCATGCACTGAAACTCATCCCCTGAATGTCATGCTCTGAAACTCAAGCCCGGATTCTCCTGCCCTGAAACTCATGTACTGAATCTCATGCCCTGAAAATCCTGCCCTGAAACTCATTCACTGTATCTCATGCGCTAAATCTCATGACCTCAAACTCAAACCGAGAATCTCCTGTCCTGAAACTCATGCCCTGAATCTCAAGCTCTGAAATCCCTGCCCTGAAACTCATGCACTGAAAGACATGCCCTGAAACTCTTGCACTTAAACTCTTGCATTGAAACACCTGCCCTGAATCTCCTGCCCTGAATCTCCTGCCCTGAAACTGCTGCCCTGAATCTCAAGCCCTGAAACCAGAGATTGAAACCCATGCCTTGAAACTCATGCCCTGAATCTCATGCCGTGAAACTCCTGCCCTCCAACTCATGCACTGAAAACTCATGCTCTGAATCTCCTGCCCTGAAACTCCTGCACTGAAATACGTGCCCTAAAACACCTGCCTTGAAACTCATGCCCTGAATCTCATGCCCTCAAACTCTTGCTCTGAATCTCCTGCCCTGAAACCCCTGCACTGAAACACGTGCCCTAAAACACCTGCCTTGAAACTCAAGCCCCGAATCTCATGCCTGAATCTCCTGCCATGAATCTCCTGCCTTGAAACTCATGCCCTTAATATCACGCCCTCAAACTCTTGCACTGAAACACCTGCCCTAAAACACATGCCCTGAATGTCATGCCCTGAAATTCCTGCTCTAAACTCATGCCCTGAATCTCATGCACTGAAACTCTTGCACTGAAACACCTGCCCTAAAACACATGCCCTGAATGTCCAGCCCTGAAATTCTGCCCTGAAACTCATGCCCTGAATCTCATGCCCTGAAACTCTTGCACTGAAACACCTACCCTAAAACCTCATGCCCTGAACCTCATGCCCTGAATTTCCTGCCCTGAAACTCCTGTCATGAAACTCTTGCCTGAATCTCATGCCCTGAAACTCCTGCCATGAAACTCCTGCCCTGAAACTGCTGCCCTGAATCTCAAGCCTGAAACCACAGACCTGAAACTCATGCCCTGAAACTCATGACCTGAATCTCATGCCCTGAAACTCATGCCCTGAATCTCATGCCGTGAAACTCCTGCCTCAAACTCATGCACTGAAACTCATGCCCTGAATCTCCTGTCCTGAAACTCTTGCACTGAATCTCATGCCTTGAAACCCCTGCCCTCAAACTCCTGCACAGAAACTCAAGCCCTGATTCTCCTGCCCTGAAACTCATGCCCTGAAGGTCATACCCTGAAACTCCTACCCTGGATCACCTGCCCTGAAACTCATGCCTGAATCTCATGCCCTGAAACTGCTGCTCTGAAACTGCTGCGCTGAATCTCAAGCCCGGAAACCACAGACCTGAAACTCATGCCCTGAAACTCATGTCCTGAAACTCATGCCCTGAAACTCCTGCCCTCAAACTCATGCCTGAATCTCATGCCCTGAAAATTATGCCCTGAATCTCAGCCGTGAAACCCTGTCCTCAGACTCATGCACTGAAACTCATGCCCTGAATCTCCTGCCCTGAAACTCATGCCCTGAATCTCATGCCCTGAATCTCATGCCCTGAAATTCATGCACTGAAACTCATCCCCTGAATGTCATGCTCTGAAACTCAAGCCCTGATTCTCCTGCCCTGAAACTCATGTACTGAATCTCATGCCCTGAAATCTCTTGCCCTGAAACTCCTGCATGAAACTCCTGCCCTGAAACTGCTGCCCTGAATCTCAAGCCTGAACCACAGACCTGAAACTCATCCCTGAAACTCATGTCCTGAATCTCGTGCTCTGAAACTCATGCCCTGAATCTCATGCCGTGAAACTCCTGCCTCAAACTCATGCACTTAAACTCATGCCCTGAATCTCCTGTCCTGAAACTCTTGCCCTGAATCGCATGCCGTTGAAACCCCTGCCCTCAAACTCATGCACTGAAACTCATGCCCTGAATCTCCTGTCCTGAAACTCATGCCCTGAATCTCATGCCCTGAAATTCATGCACTGAAACTCATCCCCTGAATGTCATGCTCTGAAACTCAAGCCCTGATTCTCATGCCCTGAATATCATACCCCGAAACTCCTGCCCTGAATCACCTGCCCTGAAACTCATGCCCTGAATCTCAAGCCCTGAAACTGCTGCGCTGAAACTGCTGCGCTGAAACTGCTGCGCTGAATCTCAAGCCCGGAAACCACAGATCTGAAACTTATGCCCTGAAACCCATGTCCTGAATCTCATGCCCTGAAACTCCTGCCCTCAAACTCATGTCCTGAATCTCATGCCCTGAAAATCATGCCCTGAATCTCATGCCGTGAAACCCTGCCCTCAAACTCATGCACTGAAACTCATGCCCTGAATCTCCTGTCCTGAAACTCATGTACTGAATCTCATGCCCTGAAACTCATGTCCAGAATCTCCTGCCCTGAAACTCCTGCCCTCAAACTCATGCACTGAAACTCATGCCCTGAATCTCATGCCCTGAAACTACTGCACTGAAACTCATGTCCAGAACCTCATACCCTGAAACTGCTGCACTGAATATCATGCCATGAATCTCATATCCTGAAACTCATGCCCTGAAACTCCTGCCTCAACTCATGCCCTGAATCTCATGCCCTGAAAATTATGCCCTGAATCTCATGCCGTGAAACCTGTCCTCAGACTCATGCACTGAAACTCATGCCCTGAATCTCCTGCCCTGAAACTCATGCCCTGAATCTCATGCCCTGAATCTCATGCCCTGAAATTCATGCACTGAAACTCATCCCCTGAATGTCATGCTCTGAAACTCAAGCCCTGATTCTCCTGCCCTGAAACTCATGTCCAGAATCTCCTGCCCTGAAACTCCTGCCCCTCAAACTCATGCACTGAAACTCATGCCCTGAATCTCATGCCCTGAAACTACTGCACTGAAACTCATGTCCAGAACCTCATACCCTGAAACTGCTGCACTGAATATCATGCCATGAATCTCATATCCTGAAACTCATGCCCTGAATCTCATGCCGTGAAACCCCTGCCCTCAAACTCATGCACTGAAACTCCTGCCTGAATCTCCTGTCCTGAAACTCATGCCTGAAACTCATGTCCTGAATCGCATGCCTGAAACTCATGCCCTGAATCTCATGCCGTGAAACTCCTGCCCTCAACTCATGCACTGAAACTCATGCCCTGAATCTCCTGTCTGAAACTCTTGCACTGAATCTCATGCCTTGAAACCCCTGCCCTCAAACTCCTGCACTGAAACTCATGCCCTGAATCTCCTGTCCTGAAACTCATGCCCTGAAACTCATGTCCTGAATCTCATGCCCTGAAACTCATGCCCTGAATCTCATGCCGTGAAACTCCTGCCCTCAAACTCATGCACTGAAACTCATGCCCTGAATCTCCTGTCCTGAAACTCTTGCACTGAATCTCATGCCTTGAAACCCCTGCCCTCAAACTCCTGCACTGAAACTCAAGCCCTGATTCTCCTGCCCTGAAACTCATGACCTGAAGGTCATACCCTGAAACTCCTACCCTGAATCACCTGCCCTGAAACTCATGCCTGAATCTCATGCCCTGAAACTGCTGCTCTGAAACTGCTGCGCTGAATCTCAGGCCCGGAAACCACAGACCTGAAACTCATGCCCTGAAACTCATGTCCTGAATCTCATGCCCTGAAACTCCCTGCCCTCAAACTCATGCCCTGAATCTCATGCCCTGAAACTCATGCCTGAATCTCATGCCGTGAAACCCCTGCCTCAAACTCATGCACTGAAACTCATGCCCTGAATCTCCTGTCCTGAAACTCATGCCCTGAATCTCATGCCCTGAAATTCATGCACTGAAACTCATCCCCTGAATGTCATGCTCTGAAACTCAAGCCCTGATTCTCCTGCCCTGAAACTCACGCCCTGAATCTCATACACTGAAACTCCTGCCCTGAAACTCATGCCCTGAAACTCATGCCCTGAATCTCTTGCCCTGAAACTCCTGCCATGAAACTCCTGCCTGAAACTGCTGCCCTGAATCTCAAGCCCTGAAACCACAGACCTGAAACTCATGCCCTGAAACTCATGCCCTGAATCTCAAGCCCTGAAACTGCTGCGCTGAAACTGCTGCGCTGAATCTCAAGCCCGGAAACCACAGACCTGAAACTCATGCCCTGAAACTCCTGCCCTCAAACTCATGTCATGAATCTCATGCCCTGATAATTATGCCCTGAATCTCATGCCGTGAAACCCTGCCCTCAAACTCATGCACTGAAACTCATGCCCTGAATCTCCTGTCCTGAAACTCATGCCCTGAATCTCATGCCCTGAATCTCATGCCCTGAAATTCATGCACTGAAACTCATCCCCTGAATGTCATGCTCTGAAACTCAAGCCCTGATTCTCCTGCCCTGAAACTCATGTACTGAATCTCATGCCTGAAAATCCTGCCCTGAAACTCATTCACTGAATCTCATGCGCTAAATCTCATGGACCTCAAACTCAACCGAGAATCTCCTGTCCTGAAACTCATGCCCTGAATCTCAAGCTCTGAAATCCCTGCCCTGAAACTCATGCACTGAAAGACATGCCCTGAAACTCTTGCACTTAAACTCTTGCACTGAAACACCTGCCCTGAATCTCCTGCCCTGAAACTGCTGCCCTGAATCTCAAGCCTGAAACCAGAGATTGAAACCCATGCCTTGAAACTCATGCCCTGAATCTCATGCCGTGAAACTACTGCCCTCAAACTCATGCACTGAAACTCATGCTCTGAATCTCCTGCCCTGAAACTCCTGCACTGAATACGTGCCCTAAAACACCTGCCTTGAAACTCATGCCCTGAATCTCATGCCCTCAAACTCTTGCTCTGAATCTCCTGCCCTGAAACCCCTGCACTGAAACACGTGCCCTAAAACACCTGCCTTGAAACTCAAGCCCCGAATCTCATGTCCTGAATCTCCTGCCATGAATCTCCTGCCTTGAAACTCATGCCCTTAATATCACGCCCTCAAACTCTTGCACTGAAACACCTGCCCTAAAACACATGCCCTGAATGTCATGCCTGAAATTCCTGCTCTAAACTCATGCCCTGAATCTCATGCACTGAAACTCTTGCACTGAAACACCTGCCCTAAAACACATGCCCTGAATGTCATGCCCTGAAATTCTGCCCTGAAACTCATGCCCTGAATCTCATGCCCTGAAACTCTTGCACTGAAACACCTACCCTAAAACTCATGCCTGAACCTCATGCCCTGAATTTCCTGCCCTGAACTCCTGTCATGAAACTCTTGCCCTGAATCTCATGCCCTGAAACTCCTGCCATGAAACTCCTGCCCTGAAACTGCTGCCCTGAATCTCAAGCCTGAAACTACAGACCTGAAACTCATGCCCTGAAACTCATGACCTGAATCTCATGCCCTGAAACTCATGCCCTGAATCTCATGCCGTGAAACTCCTGCCATCAAACTCATGCACTGAAACTCATGCCCTGAATCTCCTGTCCTGAAACTCTTGCACTGAATCTCATGCCTTGAACCCCTGCCC
>NW_027275542.1:0-56385 GCF_030028105.1 Mobula birostris | reverse complement strand
GGTGTGTAGAGAGGAGAGAGGCTGTGTAGAGGGATCAGAGGCTATGAAGAGGGGAGAGAGGTTGTGTAGAGAGTAGAGAGGTTCTGTAGAGGGGAGAGAGGTAGCATAGAGAGGAGAGTGTGTGTGTAGAGGGGAGAGAGATTGTGTAGAGAGGAGAGAGATTGTGTAGAGAGGAGAGATGTTGCCTAGAGAGCAGAGAGGCTGTGTAGAGGGGAGAGAGGCTGTGTAGAGGGGAGAGAGGCTGTGTAGAGGGGAGAGAGGCTGTGTAGAAGGGAGAGAGGCTGTGTAGAGGGGAGAGAAGGTGTGTAGAGAGTAGCGAGGTGGTGTAGAGGGGAGAGAGGCTGTGTAGAGGGTAGAGAGGTTGTGTAGAGAGGAGTGAGGGTGTGTGGAGAGCAGAGAGGCTGTGTGGAGGTTACAGAGGCTATGTAGAGGGGAGAGAGGTTGTGTGGACAGGAGAGAAGTTGTGTAGAGCGGGGAGAGGCTGTGTAGAGAAGGGAGAGGCTGTGTAGAGAAGAGAGAGACTGTGTAGAGAGGAGAGAGGTTGCGTAGAGAGGAGAGAGGTTGCGTAGAGAGGAGAGATGTTGCCTAGAGCGCAGAGAGATTGTGGAGAGGGGAGAGAGGGTGTGTAGAGTGGAGAGAGGGTGTGTGGAGTTGAGAGAGTCTGTGTAGAGGGGAGAGAGTCTGTGTAGTGTGGAGAGAGGCTGTGTAGAGAGGAGAGAAGTTGTGTAGAGGGGGGAGAGGCTGTGTCGAGACGAGAGACTTTGTGTAGTGAGGAGAGAAGTTGCGTAGAGGGAGAGTGGTTGCGTAGAGGGGAGAGAGGTTGCGTAGAGGGGAGAGAGACTTCGTAGAGGGGAGAGAGGCTGCGTAGAGGGGAGAGAGTCTGTGTAGAGAGGAGAGAGGCTGTGTAGAGGGGAGAGAAGTTGTGTAGAGAGGAGAGAGGCTGTGTAAAGGGGAGAGAGTGTGTATAGAATTGAGGGAGGATATGTAGAGAGGAGAGAGGATGTGTAGAGAGGAGCGATGTTTTGTAGAGGGGAGACAGGTTGTTTAGAGAGGAGCGAGATAGTGTAGAGAGGAGAGAAGTTGTGTAGAGAGGAGAGAAGCTGTGTAGAGGGGAGAGAAGGTGTGTAGAGAGGAGTGAGCGTGTGTAGAGAGGAGAGAGGCTGTGTAGAGGGGACCGAGGCTATGTAGAGGGGAGAGGGGTTGTGTAGAGGGGAGAGAGATTGTGTAGAGAGGAGAGAGGTTGTGTAGAGGGGAGAGGGTCTGTGTAGAGAGGAGAGAGGTTTTGTATAGAGGAGAGAGGGTGTGTATGGAGGAGAGAGATTGTGTAGAGAAAAGAGATGTTGCCTAGAGGGAAGAGACGTTATGTAGAGGGGAGGGAGGCTGTTTAGAGGGGAGAGAGTCTGTGTAGAGGGGAGCGATGCTGTGTAGAGGGGAGAGAGGGTGTGTAGAGAGGAGAAAGTCTGTGTATAGGGGATAGAGGTTGTGTAGAGAGGTAAGAGGTTGTGTAGAGAGGTAAGAGGTTGTGTAGAGAGGTAAGAGGTTGCGTAGAGAGGAGAGAGGTTGTGTAGAGAGCAGCGAGGATGTGTAGAGGGGAGAGAGAGCGTGTAGAAAGGAGCGATATTGTGCAGAAGGGAGAGAGGTTGTGTAGAGGGGAGAGAGGCTGTGTAGAGAGGAGAGAGGTTGTGTAGAGAGGAGAGAGGCTGTGTAGAGAGGAGAGAGGCTGTGTAGAGAGGAGAGAGGCTGTGTAGAGAGGAGAGAGGCTGTGTAGAGAGGAAAGAGGTTGTATAGAGAGGAGAGAGGTTGTGTAGAGAGCAGCGAGGATGTGTAGAGTGGAGAGGCTCTGTAGAGGGGAGAGAGGTTGTGTAGAGAGGAAGGAAGTTGTGTAGAGAGGAAAGAGGTTGTGTGGAGAGCAGCGATGTTGTGTAGAGGGGACAGAGGGTGTGTAGAGATGCGTGGGAGTGTGTAGAGAGGAGCGATGTTGTTCAGAGGGGAGTGAGATTGTGTAGAGGGGAGAGAGGTTGTGTAGAGAGGAGAGAAATTGTGTAGAGGGGGGAGAGGATGTGTAGAGAAGAGAGAGATTGTGTAGAGAGGAGAGAGGGTGCGTAGAGGGGAGAGACATGTGTAGAGGGGAGAGAGGTTGTGTAGTGGGGAGAGAGGCTGTGTAGAGTGGAGAGAGGGTGTGTAGAGAGGAGAGAGGGTGTGTAGAGAGGAGAGAGGGTGTGTAGAGAGGAGAGAGGTTGTGTAGAGAGCCTCGAGGATGTGTAGTGGGGCGAGAGAGCGTGTAGAAAGGAGCGATGTCGTGTAGAAAGGAGAGAGGCTGTGTAGAGGGGAGAGAGGTTGTGCAGATTGGAGAGAAGGTGTGTAGAGATGAGGGAGGATATGTAGAGAGGTGAGAGGTTGTGTAGAGAGGAGCGATGTTGTGTAGAGGGGAGAGAGGCTGTTTAGAGAGGAGAGAGGCTGCGTAGAGGGGAGAGAGGCTGTGTGGAGGGAAGGGAGGGTGTGTAGAGAGGAACGAGGATGTGTAGAGGGGAGAGGCTGTGTAGAGAGGAGTGGTGTTGTGTAGAGGGTAGAGAGGGTGTGTAGAGAGGAGTGAGGGTGTGTAGAGAGCTGAGAGTCTGTGTAGAGGGGACAGAGGCTATGTAGAGGGGTGAGAAGTTGTGTAGAGAGGAGCGATGTGGTGTAGAGGAGAGAGAGGAGAGAGAGGTTGTGTGGAGAGGCGAGAGGCTGTGTAGAAAAGAGAGAGATTGTGTAGAGAGGAGAGAGGCTGTGTAGAGGGGAGAGAGGTTGTGTAGAGAGGAGAGAGGCTGTATAGAGGTGAGAGAGGTTGCGTTGAGAGGAGAGAGTTTGCTTTGAGAGGAAAGAGGTTGCGTAGAAAGGAGAGAGACTGCGTAGAGAGGAGAGAGGCTGCGTAGAGGGGAGAGAGGCTGCGTAGAGGGGAGAGAGGCTGTGTAGTGGGGAGAGAGGGTGTGTAGAGGGGAGAGAGTTTGTGTAGGGGGAGAGAGGTTGTGTGGAGAGGAGAGAAGATGTGTAGAGCGGGGAGAGGCTGTGTAGAGAAGAGAGAGATTGTGTAGAGAGGAGAAAGGTTGCGTAGAGAGGAGAAAGGTTGCGTAGAGAGGAGAAAGGTTGCGTAGAGAGGAGAGAGGTTGCGTAGAGAGGAGAGAGATTGCGTAGGGAGGAGAGAGGTTGCATAGAGGGGAGAGAGGTTGCATAGAGGGGAGAGAGGTTGCGTAGAGGGGAGAGAGGTTGCGTAGAGGGGAGAGAGGTTGCGTAGAGGGGAGAGAGGTTGCGTAGAGGGGAGAGAGGCTGTGTAGAGAGGAGAGAGGTTGTGTAGAGGGGAGAGAGATTGTGTAGAGAGGTTGTGTAGAGAGGGGAGAGGTTGTGTAGAGAGGAGAGAGGTTGTGTAGAGAGGAGAGAGGTTGTGTAGAGAGGAGAGAGCGTGTGTAGAGACGAGAGAGATTGTGTAGAGTGTAGAGATGTTGCCTAGAGGGCAGAGAGGTTATGTAGAGGGGAGAGAGACTGTGTAGATGGGAGAGAGTCTGTGTAGAGGTGATAGAGCCTGTGTAGAGGGGAGAGAGGCTGTCTAGTGGGGAGGGAGGCTGTGTAGAGGGGAGAGAGGCTGTGTAGAGGGGAGAGAGGTTGTGTAGAGAGGTAAGAGGTTGTGTAGAGAGGGGAGAGTTTGTGTAGAGAGCAGCGAGGATGTGTAGAGGGGAGAGAGAGCGTGTAGAAAGGTGCGATATTGTGTAGAAGGGAGAGAGGTTGTGCAGAGGAGAGAGAGGCTGTGTAGAGGGGAGAGAGTGTGTGTAGAGAGGAGAGAGGTTGTGTAGAGAGGAAAGAGGTTGTGTAGAGAGGAGAGAGGTTGTGTAGAGAGCAGCGAAGATGTGTAGAGTGGAGAGAGAGCGTGTAGAAAGGAGCGATGTTGTGTTGAGGTGAGAGAGGCTGTGTAGAGTGGAGAGAGGCTGTGTTAAGGGGAGAGAGGGTGTGTAGAGATGAGGGAGGATATGAAGAGAGGAGAGAGGTTGTGTAGAGAGGAGCGATTTTGTGTAGAGAGCACAGAGATTTTGTAGAGAATAGAGTGGTAGTGTAGAGAGGAGAGAGGTTGTGTAGAGGGGAGAGAGGTTGTGTAGAGGGGAGAGAGGTTGTGTAGAGGGGAGAGAGGTAGTTTAGAGAGGAGAGAGGTAGTTTAGAGAGGAGAGAGGTTGTGTAGAGAGGAGAGAGGTAGTGTAGAGAGCAGCGGGGATGAGTAGAGTGGAGAGAGAGCGTGTAGAAAGGAGCGATGTTGTGTAGAGGGGAGAGAGGCTGTGTAGAGTGGAGAGACGCTGTGGAAAGGGGAGAGACGGTCTGTAGACGTGAGGGAGGATATGTAGAGAGGAGAGACGTTGTGTAGAGAGGAGCGATGTTGTGTAGAGAGGAGCGATGTTGTGTAGAGAGGACAGAGGTTGTGTAGAGAGGACAGAGGTTGTGTAGTGGGGAGAGAGGTTGTGTAGAGGGGAGAGAGGTTGTGTAGAGAGGAAAGAGGTTGTATAGAGAGGAGAGAGGTTGTGTAGAGAGCAGCGAGGATGTGTAGAGTGGAGAGGCTCTGTAGAGGGGAGAGAGGTTGTGTAGAGAGGAAGGAAGTTGTGTAGAGAGGAGAGAGGTTGTGTGGAGAGCAGCTATGTTGTGTAGAGGGGACAGAGGGTGTGTAGAGATGCGTGGGAGTGTGTAGAGAGGAGCGATGTTGTTCAGAGGGGAGTGAGATTGTGTAGAGGGGAGAGAGGTTGTGTAGAGAGGAGAGAAATTGTGTAGAGGGGGGAGAGGATGTGTAGAGAAGAGAGAGATTGTGTAGAGAGGAGAGAGGGTGCGTAGAGGGGAGAGACGTGTGTAGAGGGGAGAGAGGTTGTGTAGTGGGGAGAGAGGCTGTGTAGAGTGGAGATAGGGTGTGTAGAGAGGAGAGAGGGTGTGTAGAGAGGAGAGAGGGTGTGTAGAGAGGAGAGAGGGTGTGTAGAGAGCCTCGAGGATGTGTAGTGGGGCGAGAGAGCGTGTAGAAAGGAGCGATGTCGTGGAGAAAGCAGAGAGGCTGTGTAGAGGGGAGAGAGGTTGTGCAGATTGGAGAGAAGGTGTGTAGAGATGAGGGAGGATATGTAGAGAGGTGAGAGGTTGTGTAGAGAGGAGCGATGTTGTGTAGAGGGGAGAGAGGCTGTTTAGAGAGGAGAGAGGCTGCGTAGAGGGGAGAGAGGCTGTGTGGAGGGAAGGGAGGGTGTGTAGAGAGGAACGAGGATGTGTAGAGGGGAGAGGCTGTGTAGAGAGGAGTGGTGTTGTGTAGAGGGCAGAGAGGGTGTGTAGAGAGGAGAGAGGGTGCGTAGAGGGGAGAGACGTGTGTAGAGGAGAGAGAGGTTGTGTGGAGAGGAGAGAGGCTGTGTAGAAAAGAGAGAGATTGTGTAGAGAGGAGAGAGGCTGTGTAGAGGGGAGAGAGGTTGTGTAGAGAGGAGAGAGGCTGTATAGAGGTGACAGAGGTTGCGTTGAGAGGAGAGAGTTTGCTTTGAGAGGAAGAGGTCCTGCCAGTAAGAAAGGAGAGAGACTGCGTAGAGAGGAGAGAGGTTGCGTAGAGGGGAGAGAGGTTGCGTAGAGGGGAGAGAGGCTGTGTAGTGGTTAGAGAGGGTGTGTAGAGGGGAGAGAGGCTGTGTAGAGGGGAGAGAGTTTGTGTAGGAGGAGAGAGGTTGTGTGGAGAGGAGAGAAGATGTGTAGAGTGGGGAGAGGCTGTGTAGAGAAGAGAGAGATTGTGTAGAGAGGAGAAAGGTTGCGTAGAGAGGAGAAAGGTTGCGTAGAGAGGAGAGAGGTTGCGTAGAGAGGAGAGAGGTTGCGTAGAGAGGAGAGAGGTTGTGTAGAGAGGAGAGAGGTTGCGTAGAGGGGAGAGAGGTTGCGTAGAGGGGAGAGAGGCTGTGTAGAGCGGAGAGAGGTTGTGTAGAGGGGAGAGAGATTGTGTAGAGAGGTTGTGTAGAGAGGGGAGAGGTTGTGTAGAGAGGAGAGAGGTTGTGTAGAGAGGAGAGAGGTTGTGTAGAGAGGAGAGAGCGTGTGTAGAGACGAGAGAGATTGTGTAGAGTGTAGAGATGTTGCCTAGAGGGCAGAGAGGTTATGTAGAGGGGAGAGAGGCTGTGTAGATGGGAGAGAGTCTGTGTAAAGGTGATAGAGCCTGTGTAGAGGGGAGAGAGGCTGTCTAGTGGGGAGGGAGGCTGTGTAGAGGGGAGAGAGGCTGTGTAGAGGGGAGAGAGGTTGTGTAGAGAGGTAAGAGGTTGTGTAGAGAGGGGAGAGTTTGTGTAGAGAGCAGCGAGGATGTGTAGAGGGGAGAGAGAGCGTGTAGAAAGGTGCGATATTGTGTAGAAGGGAGAGAGGTTGTGCAGAGGAGAGAGAGGCTGTGTAGAGGGGAGAGAGTGTGTGTAGAGAGGAGAGAGGTTGTGTAGAGAGGAAAGAGGTTGTGTAGAGAGGAGAGAGGTTGTGTAGAGAGCAGCGAAGATGTGTAGAGTGGAGAGAGAGCGTGTAGAAAGGAGCGATGTTGTGTTGAGGTGAGAGAGGCTGTGTAGAGTGGAGAGAGGCTGTGTTAAGGGGAGAGAGGGTGTGTAGAGATGAGGGAGGATATGAAGAGAGGAGAGAGGTTGTGTAGAGAGGAGCGATGTTGTGTAGAGAGCACAGAGATTTTGTAGAGAATAGAGTGGTAGTGTAGAGAGGAGAGAGATTGTGTAGAGAGGAGAGAGGCTGTATAGAGAGGAGAGAGGCTGTGTAGAGGGGAGAGAGGTTGTGTAGAGAGGAGAGAGGCTGTGTAGAGGTGAGAGAGGTTGCGTTGAGAGGAGAGAGTTTGCTTTGAGAGGAAAGAGGTTGCGTAGAGAGGAGAGAGGTTGCGTAGAGGGGAGAGAGGTTGCGTAGAGGGGAGAGAGGCTGTGTAGTGGGGAGAGAGGGTGTGTAGAGGGGAGAGAGGCTGTGTAGAGGGGAGAGAGCGTGTGTAGAGAGGAGAGAGATTGTGTAGAGTGTAGAGATGTTGCCTAGAGGGCAGAGAGGTTATGTAGAGGGGAGAGAGGCTGTGTAGATGGGAGAGAGTCTGTGTAGAGGTGATAGAGCCTGTGTAGAGGGGAGAGAGGCTGTCTAGTGGGGAGAGAGGCTGTGTAGAGGGGAGAGAGGCTGTCGAGAGGGGAGAGAGGTTGTGTAGAGAGGTAAGAGGTTGTGTAGAGAGGGGAGAGTTTGTGTAGAGAGCAGCGAGGATGTGTAGAGGGGAGAGAGAGCGTGTAGAAAGGTGCGATATTGTGTAGAAGGGAGAGAGGTTGTGCAGAGGAGAGAGAGGCTGTGTAGAGGGGAGAGAGTGTGTGTAGAGAGGAGAGAGGTTGTGTAGAGAGGAAAGAGGTTGTGTAGAGAGGAGAGAGGTTGTGTAGAGAGCAGCGAAGATGTGTAGAGTGGAGAGAGAGCGTGTAGAAAGGAGCGATGTTGTGTTGAGGTGAGAGAGGCTGTGTAGAGTGGAGAGAGGCTGTGTTAAGGGGAGAGAGGGTGTGTAGAGATGAGGGAGGATATGAAGAGAGGAGAGAGGTTGTGTAGAGAGGAGCGATGTTGTGTAGAGAGCACAGAGATTTTGTAGAGAATAGAGTGGTAGTGTAGAGAGGAGAGAGATTGTGTAGAGAGGAGAGAGGCTGTATAGAGAGGAGAGAGGCTGTGTAGAGGGGAGAGAGGTTGTGTAGAGAGGAGAGAGGCTGTGTAGAGGTGAGAGAGGTTGCGTTGAGAGGAGAGAGTTTGCTTTGAGAGGAAAGAGGTTGCGTAGAGAGGAGAGAGGTTTCGTAGAGGGGAGAGAGGTTGCGTAGAGGGGAGAGAGGCTGTGTAGTGGGGAGAGAGGGTGTGTAGAGGGGAGAGAGGCTGTGTAGAGGGGAGAGAGCGTGTGTAGAGAGGAGAGAGATTGTGTAGAGTGTAGAGATGTTGCCTAGAGGGCAGAGAGGTTATGTAGAGGGGAGAGAGGCTGTGTAGATGGGAGAGAGTCTGTGTAGAGGTGATAGAGCCTGTGTAGAGGGGAGAGAGGCTGTCTAGTGGGGAGAGAGGCTGTGTAGAGGGGAGAGAGGCTGTCGAGAGGGGAGAGAGGTTGTGTAGAGAGGTAAGAGGTTGTGTAGAGAGGGGAGAGTTTGTGTAGAGAGCAGCGAGGATGTGTAGAGGGGAGAGAGAGCGTGTAGAAAGGTGCGATATTGTGTAGAAGGGAGAGAGGTTGTGCAGAGGAGAGAGAGGCTGTGTAGAGGGGAGAGAGTGTGTGTAGAGAGGAGAGAGGTTGTGTAGAGAGGAAAGAGGTTGTGTAGAGAGGAGAGAGGTTGTGTAGAGAGCAGCGAAGATGTGTAGAGTGGAGAGAGAGCGTGTAGAAAGGAGCGATGTTGTGTTGAGGTGAGAGAGGCTGTGTAGAGTGGAGAG
Organism: Mobula birostris; assembly: GCF_030028105.1. Lineage (NCBI taxonomy): Eukaryota > Metazoa > Chordata > Chondrichthyes > Myliobatiformes > Myliobatidae > Mobula > Mobula birostris. Next base: position 47,982 of record NW_027275542.1, on the reverse strand, counting down.
AGGCTGTGTTAAGGGGAGAGAGGGTGTGTAGAGATGAGGGAGGATATGAAGAGAGGAGAGAGGTTGTGTAGAGAGGAGCGATGTTGTGTAGAGAGCACAGAGATTTTGTAGAGAATAGAGTGGTAGTGTAGAGAGGAGAGAGGTTATGTAGAGGGGAGAGAGGTTGTGTAGAGGGGAGAGAGGTAGTTTAGAGAGGAGAGAGGTAGTTTAGAGAGGAGAGAGGTTGTGTAGAGAGGAGAGAGGTAGTGTAGAGAGCAGCGGGGATGTGTAGAGTGGAGAGAGAGCGTGTAGAAAGGAGCGATGTTGTGTTGAGGTGAGAGAGGCTGTGTAGAGTGGAGAGAGGCTGTCTTAAGGGGAGAGAGGGTGTGTAGAGATGAGGGGGGATATGAAGAGAGGAGAGAGGTCGTGTAGAGAGGAGAGGGGTCGTGTAGAGAGGAGAGAGGTTGTGTAGAGAGGAGAGAGGTTGTGTAGAGAGGAGAGAGTTTGTGTAGAGAGGAGAGGGTCTGTGTAGAGAGGAGAAAGGATTTGTACAGAGGAGAGAGGGTGTGTATAGAGGAGAGAGATTGTGTAGAGAGGAGAGATGTTGCCTAGAGGGCAGAGACGTTATGTAGAGGGGAGAGAGGCTGTGTAGATGGGAGAGAGGGTTTGTAGAGGTCAGAGAGGGTTTGTAGAGAGGAGAGAGTCTGTGTTTTTGGGGATAGAGGTTGTGTAGAGAGGTAAGAGGTTGTGTAGAGAGGAGAGAGGTTGTGTAGAGAGCAGCGAGGATGTGTAGAGGGGAGAGAGAAGGTGCAGAAAGCAGCGATGTTGTGTAGAGGGGAGAAAGGCTGTGTAGAGGGGAGAAAGGCTGTGTAGAGGGGAGAGAGGTTGTGTAGAGAGGAAAGAGGTTGTGTAGAGAGGAGAGAGGTTGTGTGGAGAGCAGCGATATTGTGTAGAGGGGACAGAGGGTGTGTAGAGATGCGTGGGAGTGTGTAGAGAGGAGTGATGTTGTTCAGAGGGGAGTGAGATTGTGTAGAGGGGAGAGAGGTTGTGTAGAGAGGAGAGAAGTTGTGTAGAGGGGGTAGAGGCTGTGTAGAGAAGAGAGAGATTGTGCAGAGAGGAATGTGCGTAGAGGGGAGAGACGCGTGTAGAGGGGAGAGAGGTTGTGTAGTGGGGAGAGAGGCTGTGGAGAGAGGGTGTGTAGAGAGGAGAGAGGTTGTGTAGAGAGGAGAGAGGGTGTGTAGAGAGGAGAGAGGGTGTGTAGAGAGGAGAGAGGGTGTGTAGAGAGGAGAGAGGTTGTGTAGAGAGGAGAGAGGTTGTGTAGAGAGCCTCGAGGATGTGTAGCGGGGCGAGAGAGCGTGTAGAAAGGAGCGATGTCGTGTAGAGAGGAGAGAGGCTGTGTGGAGGGAAGAGAGGGTGTTTGGAGAGGAGAGAAGCTGTGTAGAGCGGGGAGAGGCTGTGTAGAAAAGAGAGAGATTGTGTAGAGAGGAGAGAGGCTGTGTAGAGTGGAGAGAGGTTGTGTAGAGAGGAGAGAGGTTGTGTAGAGAGGAGAGAGGCTGTGTAGAGAGGACAGAGGCTGTTTAGAGGGGAGAGAGGTTGTGTAGAGAGGAGAGAGAGTGTGTAGAGAGGAGCGATGTGTAGAGAAGAGAGAGATTGTGTAGAGAGAGTAGAGAGGCTGTGTAGAGGGGAGAGAGGCTGTGTAGAGGGGAGCGGGGTTGTGTAGAGAGGAAAGAGGTTGTGTAGAGAGGAGAGAGGTTGTGTGGAGAGCAGCGATATTGTGTAGAGAGGACAGAGGGTGTGTAGAGATGCGTGGGAGTGTGTAGAGAGGAGCGATGTTGTTCAGAGGGGAGTGAGATTGTGTAGAGGGGAGAGAGGTTGTGTAGAGAGGAGAGAAGTTGTGTAGAGGGGGTAGAGGCTGTGTAGAGAAGAGAGATTGTGCAGAGAGGAGAGAGAATGTGCGTAGAGGGGAGAGACGCGTGTAGAGGGGAGAGAGGTTGTGCAGTGGGGAGAGAGGCTGTGTAGAGTGGGGAGAGGGTGTGTAGACAGGAGAGAGGTTGTGTAGAGAGGAGAGAGGCTGTGTAGAGGGGAGAGAGGTTGTGTAGAGAGGAGAGAGGCTGTGTAGAGGTGAGAGAGGTTGCGTTGAGAGGAGAGAGTTTGCTTTGAGAGGAAAGAGGTTGCGTAGAGAGGAGAGAGAGTGTGTAGAGGGGAGAGAGGTTGTGTGGAGAGGAGAGAAGTTGTGTAGAGCGGAGAGAGGCTGTGCAGAGAAGAGAGAGATTGTGTAGAGAGGAGACAGGCTGTGTAGAGGGGAGAGAGGTTGCGTTGAGTGGAGAGAGGTTGCGTAGAGGGGAGAGAAGCTGTGGAGTGGGGAGAGAGGCTGTGTAGAGGGGAGAGAGGCTGTGTAGAGGGGAGAGAGGGTGTGTAGAGTGGAGGGAGGGTGTGTAGAGGGGAGAGAGGTTGTGTACGGGGGAGAGAGGTTGTGTAAGGTGAGAGAGGTTGTGTGGAGAGGAGAGAGGTAGTGTAGAGAGGAAAGAGGGTGTGTAGAGAGGAGAGAGATTGTGTAGAGAGGAGATAATCTGTGCAGAGGGGAGAGAGTCTGTGCAGAAGGGAGAGCGTCTGTGTAGAGGGGAGAGAGGCTGTGTAGAGGGGAGTGATGTTGTGTAGAGGGGACAGAGGGTGTGTAGAGATGAGTGGGGGTGTGTAGAGAGGAGAGAGGCTGCGTAGAGGTGAGAGAGGCTGTGTCGAGAGGAGAGAGAGTGCGTGGAGAGGAGCGATGTTGTGTAGAGGGGAGTGAGATTGAGTAGAGGGGAGACAAGTTGTGTAGAGAGGAGAGAAGTTGTGTAGAGGGGGGTGAGGCTGTTTAGAGAGGAGCGAGATAGTGTACAGAGGAGAGAGGTTGCGAAGAGGGGAGAGAGGCTGTGTGGAGGGAAGAGAGGGTGTGTAGCGAGGATAGAAGTTGTGTAGAGGGGAGAGAGATTGTGTAGAGAGGAGTGAGATTGTGTAGAGAGGAGAGAGGGTGTTTAGAGAGGAGCGAGGATGTGTAGAGAGGAGCGATGATGTGTAGAGAGGACAGAGATTGTGTAGAGAAGAGAGAGGGTGTGTACAGGGGAGAGAGGCTGTGAAGAGGGGAGAGAGGTTGTGTAGAGAGGTAAGAGGTTGTGTAGAGAGGGGAGAGGTTGTGTAGAGAGCAGCGAGGATGTGTAGAGGTTAGAGAGAGCGTGTAGAAAGGTGCGATATTGTGTAGAAGGGAGAGAGGTTGTGCAGAGGAGAGAGAGGCTGTGTAGAGGGGAGAGTGTGTGTGTAGAGAGGAGAGAGGTTGTGTAGAGAGGAAAGAGGTTGGGTAGAGAGGAGAGAGGTTGTGTAGAGAGCAGCGAGGATGTGTGGAGTGGAGAGAGAGCGTGTAGAAAGGAGCGATGTTGTGTTGAGGTGAGAGAGGCTGTGTAGAGTGGAGAGAGGCTGTGTTAAGGGGAGAGAGAGTGTGTAGAGATGAGGGAGGATATGAAGAGAGAAGAGAGGTTGTGTAGAGAGGAGCGATGTTGTGTAGAGAGCACAGAGATTTTGTAGAGAATAGAGTGGTAGTGTAGAGAAGAGAGGTTATGTAGAGGGGAGAGAGGTTGTGTAGAGGGGAGAGAGATTGTGTAGAGAGGAGAGAGGTTGTGTAGAGAGCAGCGGGGATGTGTAGAGTGGAGAGAGAGCGTGTAGAAAGGAGCGATGTTGTGTAGAGAGGAGAGAGGCTGTGTAGAGAGGAGAGAGGTTGTGTAGAGAGGAGAGAGGCTGTGTAGAGGGGGGAGAGGTTGTGTAGAGAGGAGAGAGGCTGTGTAGAGGTGAGAGAGGTTGCGTTGAGAGGAGAGAGTTTGCTTTGAGAGGAAAGAGGTTGCGTAGAGAGGACAGAGAGTGTGTAGAGAGGAGCGATGTGTAGAGGTGAGAGAGATTGTGTGGAGGGGAGAGAGGCTGTGTAGAGTGGAGAGAGGTTGCGTAGAGTGGAGAGAAGCTGTGGAGTGGGGAGAGAGGGTTTGTAGAGGGGAGAGAGGCTGTGTAGAGGGGAGAGAGGGTGTGTAGAGTGGAGAGAGGGTGTGTAGAGTGGAGAGAGGGTGTGTAGAGGGGAGAGAGAAGGTGCAGAAAGCAGCGATGTTGTGTAGAGGGGAGAAAGGCTGTGTAGAGGGGAGAGAGGTTGTGTAGAGAGGAAAGAGGTTGTGTAGAGAGGAGAGAGGATTTGTACAGAGGAGAGAGGGTGTGTATAGAGGAGAGAGATTGTGTAGAGAGGAGAGATGTTGCCTAGAGGGCAGAGACGTTATGTGGAGGGGAGAGAGGCTGTTTAGAGGGGAGAGAGTCTGTGTAGAGGGGAGAGAGGGTTTGTAGAGGTCAGAGAGGGTTTGTAGAGAGGAGAGAGTCTGTGTTTTTGGGGATAAAGGTTGTGTAGAGAGGTAAGAGGTTGTGTAGAGAGGAGAGAGGTTGTGTAGAGAGCAGCGAGGATGTGTAGAGGGGAGAGAGAAGGTGCAGAAAGCAGCGATGTTGTGTAGAGGGGAGAAAGGCTGTGTAGAGGGGAGAGAGGTTGTGTAGAGAGGAAAGAGGTTGTGTAGAGAGGAGAGAGGTTGTGTGGAGAGCAGCGATATTGTGTAGAGAGGACAGAGGGTGTGTAGAGATGCGTGGGAGTGTGTAGAGAGGAGCGATGTTGTTCAGAGTGGAGTGAGATTGTGTAGAGAGGAGAGAAGTTGTGTAGAGGGGGTAGAGGCTGTGTAGAGAAGAGAGAGATTGTGCAGAGAGGAGAGAGAATGTGCGTAGAGGGGAGAGACGCGTGTAGAGGGGAGAGAGGTTGTGTAGTGGGGAGAGAGGCTGTGTAGAGTGGGGAGAGGGTGTGTAGACAGGAGAGAGGTTGTGTAGACAGGAGAGAGATTGTGTAGAGAGGAGAGAGGCTGTGTAGAGGGGAGAGAGGTTGTGTAGAGAGGAGAGAGGGTGTGTAGAGAGGAGAGAGGGTGTGTAGAGTGGAGAGAGGTTGTGTAGAGAGGAGAGAGGTTGTGTAGAGAGGAGAGAGGTTGTGTAGAGAGGAGAGAGGTTGTGTAGAGAGCCTCGAGGATGTGTAGAGGGGCGAGAGAGCGTGTAGAGAGGAGCGATGTCGTGTAGAGAGGAGAGAGGCTGTGTGGAGGGAAGAGAGGGTGTGTGGAGAGGAGAGAAGCTGTGTAGAGCGGGGAGAGGCTGTGTAGAAAAGAGAGAGATTGTGTAGAGAGGAGAGAGGCTGTGTAGAGGGGAGAGAGGTTGTGTAGAGAGGAGAGAGGCTGTGTAGAGAAGAGAGAGATTGTGTAGAGAGGAGAGAGGCTGTGTAGAGTGGAGAGAGGTTGCGTAGAGTGGAGAGAAGCTGTGGAGTGGGGAGAGAGGCTGTGTAGAGGGGAGAGAGGGTGTGTAGAGTGGAGAGAGGGTGTGTAGAGGGGAGAGAGAAGGTGCAGAAAGCAGCGATGTTGTGTAGAGGGGAGAAAGGCTGTGTAGAGGGGAGAGAGGTTGTGTAGAGAGGAAAGAGGTTGTGTAGAGAGGAGAGAGGTTGTGTGGAGAGCAGCGATATTGTGTAGAGAGGACAGAGGGTGTGTAGAGATGCGTGGGAGTGTGTAGAGAGGAGCGATGTTGTTCAGACGGGAGTGAGATTGTGTAGAGAGGAGAGAAGTTGTGTAGAGGGGGTAGAGGCTGTGTAGAGAAGAGAGAGATTGTGCAGAGAGGAGAGAGAATGTGCGTAGAGGGGAGAGACGCGTGTAGAGGGGAGAGAGGTTGTGTAGTGGGGAGAGAGGCTGTGTAGAGTGGGGAGAGGGTGTGTAGACAGGAGAGAGGTTGTGTAGACAGGAGAGAGGTTGTGTAGAGAGGAGAGAGTTTGTGTAGAGAGGAGAGAGGCTGTGTAGAGGGGAGAGAGGTTGTGTAGAGAGGAGAGAGGCTGTGTAGAGGTGAGAGAGGTTGCGTTGAGAGGAGAGGGTTTGCTTTGAGAGGAAAGAGGTTGCGTAGAGAGGAGAGAGAGTGTGTAGAGAGGAGCGATGTGTAGAGGTGAGAGAGATTGTGTAGAGGGGAGAGAGGTTGTGTGGAGAGGAGAGAAGTTGTGTATAGAGGAGAGAGATTGTGTAGAGAGGAGAGATGTTGCCTAGAGGGCAGAGACGTTATGTAGAGGGGAGAGAGGCTGTTTAGAGGGGAGAGAGTCTGTGTAGAGGGGAGAGAGGGTTTGTAGAGGTCAGAGAGGGTTTGTAGAGAGGAGAGAGTCTGTGTTTTTGGGGATAGAGGTTGTGTAGAGAGGTAAGAGGTTGTGTAGAGAGGAGAGAGGTTGTGTAGAGAGCAGCGAGGATGTGTAGAGGGGAGAGAGAAGGTGCAGAAAGCAGCGATGTTGTGTAGAGGGGAGAAAGGCTGTGTAGAGGGGAGAGAGGTTGTGTAGAGAGGAAAGAGGTTGTGTAGAGAGGAGAGAGGTTGTGTGGAGAGCAGCGATATTGTGTAGAGAGGACAGAGGGTGTGTAGAGATGCGTGGGAGTGTGTAGAGAGGAGCGATGTTGTTCAGAGGGGAGTGAGATTGTGTAGAGGGGAGAGAGGTTGTGTAGAGAGGAGAGAAGTTGTGTAGAGGGGGTAGAGGCTGTGTAGAGAAGAGAGATTGTGCAGAGAGGAGAGAGAATGTGCGTAGAGGGGAGAGACGCATGTAGAGGGGAGAGAGGTTGTGCAGTGGGGAGAGAGGCTGTGTAGAGTGGGGAGAGGGTGTGTAGACAGGAGAGAGGTTGTGTAGAGAGGAGAGAGGCTGTGTAGAGGGGAGAGAGGTTGTGTAGAGAGGAGAGAGGCTGTGTAGAGGTGAGAGAGGTTGCGTTGAGAGGAGAGAGTTTGCTTTGAGAGGAAAGAGGTTGCGTAGAGAGGAGAGAGAGTGTGTAGAGAGGAGCGATGTGTAGAGGTGAGAGAGATTGTGTAGAGGGGAGAGAGGTTGTGTGGAGAGGAGAGAAGTTGTGTAGAGCGGAGAGAGGCTGTGCAGAGAAGAGAGAGATTGTGTAGAGAGGAGAGAGGCTGTGTAGAGTGGAGAGAGGTTGCGTAGAGTGGAGAGAAGCTGTGGAGTGGGGAGAGAGGGTTTGTAGAGGGGAGAGAGGCTGTGTAGAGGGGAGAGAGGGTGTGTAGAGTGGAGAGAGGGTGTGTAGAGGGGAGAGAGGTTGTGTACGGGGGAGAGGGGTTGTGTAGGGTGAGAGAGGTTGTGTGGAGAGGAGAGAGGTTGTGTAGAGAGGAGAGAGGTTGTGTAGAGAGGAGAGAGTTTGTGTAGAGGGGAGAGGGTCTGTGTAGAGAGGAGAGAGGATTTGTACAGAGGAGAGAGGGTGTGTATAGAGGAGAGAGATTGTGTAGAGAGGAGAGATGTTGCCTAGAGGGTAGAGACGTTATGTAGAGGGGAGAGAGGCTGTTTAGAGGGGAGAGAGTCTGTGTAGAGGGGAGAGAGGGTTTGTAGAGGTCAGAGAGGGTTTGTAGAGAGGAGAGAGTCTGTGTTTTTGGGGATAGAGGTTGTGTAGAGAGGTAAGAGGTTGTGTAGAGAGGAGAGAGGTTGTGTAGAGAGCAGCGAGGATGTGTAGAGGGGAGAGAGAAGGTGCAGAAAGCAGCAATGTTGTGTAGAGGGGAGAAAGGCTGTGTAGAGGGGAGAGAGGTTGTGTAGAGAGGAAAGAGGTTGTGTAGAGTGGGGAGAGGTTGTGTGGAGAGCAGCGATATTGTGTAGAGAGGACAGAGGGTGTGTAGAGATGCGTGGGAGTGTGTAGAGAGGAGCGATGTTGTTCAGAGGGGAGTGAGATTGTGTAGAGGGGAGAGAGGTTGTGTAGAGAGGAGAGAAGTTGTGTAGAGGGGGTAGAGGCTGTGTAGAGAAGAGAGAGATTGTGCAGAGAGGAGAGAGAATGTGCGTAGAGGGGAGAGACGCGTGTCGATGGGAGAGAGGTTGTGTAGTAGGGAGAGAGGCTGTGTAGAGTGGAGAGAGGCTGTGTAGAGTGGAGAGAGGGTGTGTAGAGAGGAGAGAGGCTGTGTAGAGAGGAGAGAGGCTGTGTAGAGAGGAGAGAGGTTGTGTAGACAGGAGAGAGGTTGTGTAGAGAGGAGAGAGGTTGTGTAGAGAGCCTCGAGGATGTGTAGCGGGGCGAGAGAGCGTGTAGAAAGGAGCGATGTCGTGTAGAGAGGAGAGAGGCTGTGTGGAGGGAAGAGAGGGTGTGTGGAGAGGAGAGAAGCTGTGTAGAGCGGGGAGAGGCTGTGTAGAAAAGAGAGAGATTGTGTAGAGAGGAGAGAGGCTGTGTAGAGAGGAGAGAGGTTGTGTAGAGAGGAGAGAGGCTGTGTAGAGGGGGGAGAGGTTGTGTAGAGAGGAGAGAGGCTGTGTAGAGGTGAGAGAGGTTGCGTTGAGAGGAGAGAGTTTGCTTTGAGAGGAAAGAGGTTGCGTAGAGAGGACAGAGAGTGTGTAGAGAGGAGCGATGTGTAGAGGTGAGAGAGATTGTGTGGAGGGGAGAGAGGTTGTGTGGAGAGGAGAGAAGTTGTGTAGAGCGGAGAGAGGCTGTGCAGAGAAGAGAGAGATTGTGTAGAGAGGAGAGAGGCTGTGTAGAGTGGAGAGAGGTTGCGTAGAGTGGAGAGAAGCTGTGGAGTGGGGAGAGAGGCTGTGTAGAGGGGAGAGAGGCTGTGTAGAGGGGAGAGAGGCTGTGTAGAGGGGAGAGAGGGTGTGTAGAGGGGAGAGAGGGTGTGTAGAGTGGAGAGAGGGTGTGTAGAGGGGAGAGAGAAGGTGCAGAAAGCAGCGATGTTGTGTAGAGGGGAGAAAGGCTGTGTAGAGGGGAGAGAGGTTGTGTAGAGAGGAAAGAGGTTGTGTAGAGAGGAGAGAGGATTTGTACAGAGGAGAGAGGGTGTGTATAGAGGAGAGAGATTGTGTAGAGAGGAGAGATGTTGCCTAGAGGGCAGAGACGTTATGTGGAGGGGAGAGAGGCTGTTTAGAGGGGAGAGAGTCTGTGTAGAGGGGAGAGAGGGTTTGTAGAGGTCAGAGAGGGTTTGTAGAGAGGAGAGAGTCTGTGTTTTTGGGGATAAAGGTTGTGTAGAGAGGTAAGAGGTTGTGTAGAGAGGAGAGAGGTTGTGTAGAGAGCAGCGAGGATGTGTAGAGGGGAGAGAGAAGGTGCAGAAAGCAGCGATGTTGTGTAGAGGGGAGAAAGGCTGTGTAGAGGGGAGAGAGGTTGTGTAGAGAGGAAAGAGGTTGTGTAGAGAGGAGAGAGGTTGTGTGGAGAGCAGCGATATTGTGTAGAGAGGACAGAGGGTGTGTAGAGATGCGTGGGAGTGTGTAGAGAGGAGCGATGTTGTTCAGAGTGGAGTGAGATTGTGTAGAGAGGAGAGAAGTTGTGTAGAGGGGGTAGAGGCTGTGTAGAGAAGAGAGAGATTGTGCAGAGAGGAGAGAGAATGTGCGTAGAGGGGAGAGACGCGTGTAGAGGGGAGAGAGGTTGTGTAGTGGGGAGAGAGGCTGTGTAGAGTGGGGAGAGGGTGTGTAGACAGGAGAGAGGTTGTGTAGACAGGAGAGAGATTGTGTAGAGAGGAGAGAGGCTGTGTAGAGGGGAGAGAGGTTGTGTAGAGAGGAGAGAGGGTGTGTAGAGAGGAGAGAGGGTGTGTAGAGTGGAGAGAGGTTGTGTAGAGAGGAGAGAGGTTGTGTAGAGAGGAGAGAGGTTGTGTAGAGAGGAGAGAGGTTGTGTAGAGAGCCTCGAGGATGTGTAGAGGGGCGAGAGAGCGTGTAGAGAGGAGCGATGTCGTGTAGAGAGGAGAGAGGCTGTGTGGAGGGAAGAGAGGGTGTGTGGAGAGGAGAGAAGCTGTGTAGAGCGGGGAGAGGCTGTGTAGAAAAGAGAGAGATTGTGTAGAGAGGAGAGAGGCTGTGTAGAGGGGAGAGAGGTTGTGTAGAGAGGAGAGAGGCTGTGTAGAGAAGAGAGAGATTGTGTAGAGAGGAGAGAGGCTGTGTAGAGTGGAGAGAGGTTGCGTAGAGTGGAGAGAAGCTGTGTAGAGGGGAGAGAGGCTGTGTAGAGGGGAGAGAGGCTGTGTAGAGGGGAGAGAGGCTGTGTAGAGGGGAGAGAGGCTGTGTAGAGGGGAGAGAGGCTGTGTAGAGGGGAGAGAGGGTGTGTAGAGTGGAGAGAGGGTGTGTAGAGGGGAGAGAGAAGGTGCAGAAAGCAGCGATGTTGTGTAGAGGGGAGAAAGGCTGTGTAGAGGGGAGAGAGGTTGTGTAGAGAGGAAAGAGGTTGTGTAGAGAGGAGAGAGGTTGTGTGGAGAGCAGCGATATTGTGTAGAGAGGACAGAGGGTGTGTAGAGATGCGTGGGAGTGTGTAGAGAGGAGCGATGTTGTTCAGAGGGGAGTGAGATTGTGTAGAGAGGAGAGAAGTTGTGTAGAGGGGGTAGAGGCTGTGTAGAGAAGAGAGAGATTGTGCAGAGAGGAGAGAGAATGTGCGTAGAGGGGAGAGACGCGTGTAGAGGGGAGAGAGGTTGTGTAGTGGGGAGAGAGGCTGTGTAGAGTGGGGAGAGGGTGCGTAGACAGGAGAGAGGTTGTGTAGACAGGAGAGAGGTTGTGTAGAGAGGAGAGAGATTGTGTAGAGAGGAGAGAGGCTGTGTAGAGGGGAGAGAGGTTGTGTAGAGAGGAGAGAGGCTGTGTAGAGGTGAGAGAGGTTGCGTTGAGAGGAGAGAGTTTGCTTTGAGAGGAAAGAGGTTGCATAGAGAGGAGAGAGAGTGTGTAGAGAGGAGCGATGTGTAGAGGTGAGAGAGATTGTGTAGAGGGGAGAGAGGTTGTGTGGAGAGGAGAGAAGTTGTGTATAGAGGAGAGAGATTGTGTAGAGAGGAGAGATGTTGCCTAGAGGGCAGAGACGTTATGTAGAGGGGAGAGAGGCTGTTTAGAGGGGAGAGAGTCTGTGTAGAGGGGAGAGAGGGTTTGTAGAGGTCAGAGAGGGTTTGTAGAGAGGAGAGAGTCTGTGTTTTTGGGGATAGAGGTTGTGTAGAGAGGTAAGAGGTTGTGTAGAGAGGAGAGAGGTTGTGTAGAGAGCAGCGAGGATGTGTAGAGGGGAGAGAGAAGGTGCAGAAAGCAGCGATGTTGTGTAGAGGGGAGAAAGGCTGTGTAGAGGGGAGAGAGGTTGTGTAGAGAGGAAAGAGGTTGTGTAGAGAGGAGAGAGGTTGTGTGGAGAGCAGCGATATTGTGTAGAGAGGACAGAGGGTGTGTAGAGATGCGTGGGAGTGTGTAGAGAGGAGCGATGTTGTTCAGAGGGGAGTGAGATTGTGTAGAGAAGAGAGAGGGTGTGTACAGGGGAGAGAGGCTGTGAAGAGGGGAGAGAGACTGTGTAGAGTGGAGTGATGTTGTGTAGAGGGGACAGCGGGTGTGTAGAGATGAGTGGGGGTGTGTAGAGAGGAGAGAGGCTGCGTAGAGGGGAGAGAGGCTGTGTCGAGAGGAGAGAGAGTGCGTAGAGAGGAGCGATGTTGTGTAGAGGGGAGTGAGATTGAGTAGAGGGGAGAGAGGTTGTGTAGAGAGGAGAGAAGTTGTGTAGAGGGGGGTGAGGCTGTTTAGAGAGGAGCGAGATAGTGTACAGAGGAGAGAGGTTGCGAAGAGGGGAGAGAGGCTGTGTGGAGGGAAGAGAGGGTGTGTAGGGAGGATAGAAGTTGTGTAGAGGGGAGAGAGATTGTGTAGAGAGGAGTGAGATTGTGTAGAGAGGAGAGAGGGTGTTTAGAGAGAAGCGAGGATGTGTAGAGAGGAGCGATGTTGTGTAGAGAGGACAGAGATTGTGTAGAGAAGAGAGAGGGTGTGTACAGGGGAGAGAGGCTGTGAAGAGGGGAGAGAGACTGTGTAGAGTGGAGAGACGCTGTGGAAAGGGGAGAGACGGTCTGTAGACATGAGGGAGGATATGTAGAGAGGAGAGACGTTGTGTAGAGAGGAGCGATGTTGTGTAGAGAGGACAGAGATTGTGTAGAGAATAGAGAGGAAGTGTAGAGAGGAAAGCGGTTATGTAGAGAGGACAGAGGTTGTGTAGAGAGGTGAGAGATTGTGTAGTGGGGAGAGAGGTTGTGTAGTGGGGAGAGAGGTTGTGTAGTGGGGAGAGAGGTTGTGTAGAGGGGAGAGAGATTGTGTAGAGAGGAGAAAGTTAGTGTAGAGAGGGGAGAGGGTCAGTGTAGAGATGAGAGAGGTTGTGTAGAGAGGAGAGAGGGTGTGTAGAGATGAGGGAAGATATGTAGAGAGGAGAGAGGTTGTGTAGAGAGGAGAGAGAGTGTGTAGAGAGGAGCGATGTGTAGAGGTGAGAGAGATTGTGTATGGGGGAGAGAGGTTGTGTGGAGAGGATAGAAGTTGTGTAGAGCGGAGAGAGGCTGTGCAGAGAAGAGAGAGATTGTGTGGAGAGGAGAGAGGCTGTGTAGAGTGGAGAGAGGTTGCGTAGAGTGGAGAGAAGCTGTGGAGTGGGGAGAGAGGGTTTGTAGAGGGGAGAGAGGCTGTGTAGAGGGGAGAGAGGGTGTGTAGAGTGGAGAGAGGTTGTGTACGGGGGAGAGGGGTTGTGTAGGGTGAGAGAGGTTGTGTGGAGAGGAGAGAGGTAGTGTAGAGAGGAAAGAGGGTGTGTAGAGAGGAGAGAGATTGTGTAGAGAGGAGATAATCTGTGCAGAGGGGAGAGAGTCTGTGCAGAAGTGAGAGCATCTGTGTAGAGGAGAGAGAGTGTGTAGAGAGGAGCGATGTGTAGAGGTGAGAGAGATTGTGTAGAGGGGAGAGAGGTTGTGTGGAGAGGAGAGAAGTTGTGTAGAGCGGAGAGAGGCTGTGCAGAGAAGAGAGAGATTGTGTAGAGAGGAGAGAGGCTGTGTAGAGTGGAGAGAGGGTTTGTAGAGGTCAGAGAGGGTTTGTAGAGAGGAGAGAGTCTGTGTTTTTGGGGATAGAGGTTGTGTAGAGAGGTAAGAGGTTGTGTAAAGGGGAGAGAGGCTGTGTAGAGGGGAGAGAGGCTGTGTAGAGGGGAGAGAGGCTGTGTAGAGGGGAGAGAGGTTGTGTAGAGAGGAAAGAGGTTGTGTAGAGAGGAGAGAGGTTGTGTGGAGAGCAGCGATATTGTGTAGAGGGGACAGAGGGTGTGTAGAGATGCGTGGGAGTGTGTAGAGAGGAGCGATGTTGTTCAGAGGGGAGTGAGATTGTGTAGAGGGTAGAGAGGTTGTGTAGAGGGGAGAGAGGTTGTGTAGAGAGGAGAGAAGTTGTGTAGAGGGGGTAGAGGCTGTGTAGAGAAGAGAGAGATTGTGCAGAGAGGAGAGAGAATGTGCGTAGAGGGGAGAGACGCGTGTAGAGGGGAGAGAGGTTGTGTAGTGGGGAGAGAAGCTGTGTAGAGCGGGGAGAGGCTGTGTAGAAAAGAGAGAGATTGTGTAGAGAGGAGAGAGGCTGTGTAGAGGGGAGAGAGGTTGCGTAGAGTGGAGAGAAGCTGTGGAGTGGGGAGAGAGGGTGTGTAGAGGGGAGAGAGGGTGTGTAGAGTGGAGAGAGGGTGTGTAGAGGGGAGAGAGGTTGTGTACGGGGGAGAGGGGTTGTGTAGGGTGAGAGAGGTTGTGTGGAGAGGAGAGAGGTAGTGTAGAGAGGAAAGAGGGTGTGTAGAGAGGAGAGAGATTGTGTAGAGAGGAGATAATCTGTGCAGAAGGGAGAGCGTCTGTGTAGAGGGGAGAGAGGCTGTGTAGAGGGGAGTGATGTTGTGTAGAGGGGACAGCGGGTGTGTAGAGATGAGTGGGGGTGTGTAGAGAGGAGAGAGGCTGCGTAGAGGGGAGAGAGGCTGTGTCGAGAGGAGAGAGAGTGCGTAGAGAGGAGCGATGTTGTGTAGAGGGGAGTGAGATTGAGTAGAGGGGAGAGAGGTTGTGTAGAGAGGAGAGAAGTTGTGTAGAGGGGGGTGAGGCTGTTTAGAGAGGAGCGAGATAGTGTACAGAGGAGAGAGGTTGCGAAGAGGGGAGAGAGGCTGTGTGGAGGGAAGAGAGGGTGTGTAGGGAGGATAGAAGTTGTGTAGAGGGGAGAGAGATTGTGTAGAGAGGAGTGAGATTGTGTAGAGAGGAGAGAGGGTGTTTAGAGAGAAGCGAGGATGTGTAGAGAGGAGCGATGTTGTGTAGAGAGGACAGAGATTGTGTAGAGAAGAGAGAGGGTGTGTACAGGGGAGAGAGGCTGTGAAGAGGGGAGAGAGACTGTGTAGAGTGGAGAGACGCTGTGGAAAGGGGAGAGACGGTCTGTAGACATGAGGGAGGATATGTAGAGAAGAGAGACGTTGTGTAGAGAGGAGAGACGTTGTGTAGAGAGGAGCGATGTTGTGTAGAGAGGACAGAGATTGTGTAGAGAATAGAGAGGAAGTGTAGAGAGGAAAGCGGTTATGTAGAGAGGACAGAGGTTGTGTAGAGAGGTGAGAGATTGTGTAGTGGGGAGAGAGGTTGTGTAGTGGGGAGAGAGGTTGTGTAGTGGGGAGAGAGGTTGTGTAGAGGGGAGAGAGATTGTGTAGAGAGGAGAAAGTTAGTGTAGAGAGGGGAGAGGGTCAGTGTAGAGATGAGAGAGGTTGTGTAGAGAGGAGAGAGGGTGTGTAGAGATGAGGGAAGATATGTAGAGAGGAGAGAGGTTGTGTAGAGAGGAGCGATGTTGTGTAGAGAGGACGGAGATTTTGTAGAGAATACAGAGGTAGTGTAGAGAGGAGAGCGGTTATGTAGAGAGGACAGAGGTTGTGTAGAGAGGACAGAGGTTGTGTAGAGAGGACAGAGGGTGTGTAGAGAGGACAGAGGGTGTGTAGAGAGGAGAGAGGTTGTGTAGAGAGGAGAGAGGTTGTGTAGTGGGGAGAGAGGTTGTGTAGTGGGGAGAGAGGTTGTGTAGAGGGGAGAGAGATTGTGCAGAAAGGAGAAAGTTAGTGTAGAGAGGAGAGAGGTTGTGTAGAGGGGAGAGGGTCAGTGTAGAGATGAGAGAGGTTGTGTAGAGAGGAGAAAGTTAGTGTAGAGAGGGGAGAGGGTCAGTGTAGAGATGAGAGAGGTTGTGTAGAGAGGAGAGAGGGTGTGTAGAGATGAGGGAAGATATGTAGAGAGGAGAGAGGTTGTGTAGAGAGGAGCGATGTTGTGTAGAGAGGACAGAGATTTTGTAGAGAATAGAGTGGTAGTGTAGAGAGGAGAGAGGTTATGTAGAGAGGGAAGAGGTTGTGTAGAGAGGAGAGAGGTTGTGTAGGGGGTAGAGGTAGTTTAGAGAGGAGAGAGGTTGTGTAGAGAGGAGAGAGGTTGTGTAGGGAGGAGAGAGGTTGTGTAGTGGGGAGAGAGGTTGTGTAGAGGGGAGAGAGATTGTGCAGAAAGGAGAAAGTTAGTGTAGAGAGGAGAGAGGTTGTGTAGAGGGGAGAGGGTCAGTGTAGAGATGAGAGAGGTTGTGTAGAGAGGAGAGAGGGTGTGTAGAGATGAGGGAAGATATGTAGAGAGGAGAGAGGTTGTGTAGAGAGGAGCGATGTTGTGTAGAGAGGACAGAGATTTTGTAGAGAATAGAGTGGTAGTGTAGAGAGGAGAGAGGTTATGTAGAGAGGGAAGAGGTTGTGTAGAGAGGAGAGAGGTTGTGTAGCGGGTAGAGGTAGTTTAGAGAGGAGAGAGGTTGTGTAGAGAGGAGAGAGTTTGTGTAGAGGGGAGAGGGTCTGTGTAGAGAGGAGAGAGGATTTGTACAGAGGAGAGAGGGTGTGTATAGAGGAGAGAGATTGTGTAGAGAGGAGAGATGTTGCCTAGAGGGCAGAGACGTTATGTGGAGGGGAGAGAGGCTGTTTAGAGGGGAGAGAGTCTGTGTAGAGGGGAGAGAGGGTTTGTAGAGGTCAGAGAGGGTTTGTAGAGAGGAGAGAGTCTGTGTTTTTGGGGATAGAGGTTGTGTAGAGAGGTAAGAGGTTGTGTAGAGAGGAGAGAGGTTGTGTAGAGAGCAGCGAGGATGTGTAGAGGGGAGAGAGGATGTGTAGAGGGGAGAGAGAAGGTGCAGAAAGCAGCGATGTTGTGTAGAGGGGAGAAAGGCTGTGTAGAGGGGAGAGAGGTTGTGTAGAGAGGAAAGAGGTTGTGTAGAGAGGAGAGAGGTTGTGTGGAGAGCAGCGATATTGTGTAGAGAGGACAGAGGGTGTGTAGAGATGCATGGGAGTGTGTAGAGAGGAGCGATGTTGTTCAGAGTGGAGTGAGATTGTGTAGAGAGGAGAGAAGTTGTGTAGAGGGGGTAGAGGCTGTGTAGAGAAGAGAGAGATTGTGCAGAGAGGAGAGAGAATGTGCGTAGAGGGGAGAGACGCGTGTAGAGGGGAGAGAGGTTGTGTGGTGGGGAGAGAGGCTGTGTAGAGTGGGGAGAGGGTGTGTAGAGAGGAGAGAGGTTGTGTAGAGAGGAGAGAGGTTGTGTAGAGAGGAGAGAGGTTGTGTAGAGAGCCTCGAGGATGTGTAGCGGGGCGAGAGAGCGTGTAGAAAGGAGCGATGTCGTGTAGAGAGGAGAGAGGCTGTGTGGAAGGAAGAGAGGGTGTGTGGAGAGGAGAGAAGCTGTGTAGAGCGGGGAGAGGCTGTGTAGAAAAGAGAGAGATTGTGTAGAGAGGAGAGAGGCTGTGTAGAGGGGGGAGAGGTTGTGTAGAGAGGAGAGAGGCTGTGTAGAGGTGAGAGAGGTTGCGTTGAGAGGAGAGAGTTTGCTTTGAGAGGAAAGAGGTTGCGTAGAGAGGAGAGAGAGTGTGTAGAGAGGAGCGATGTGTAGAGGTGAGAGAGATTGTGTGGAGGGGAGAGAGGTTGTGTGGAGAGGAGAGAAGTTGTGTAGAGCGGAGAGATGCTGTGCAGAGAAGAGAGAGATTGTGTAGAGAGGAGAGAGGCTGTGTAGAGGGGAGAGAGGTTGCGTAGAGAGGAGAGAGGTTGCGTAGAGTGGAGAGAGGTTGCGTAGAGGGGAGAGAAGCTGTGGAGTTGGGAGAGAGGGTGTGTAGAGGGGAGAGAGGCTGTGTAGAGGGGAGAGAGGTTGTGTACGGGGGAGAGAGGTTGTGTAGGGTGAGAGAGGTTGTGTGGAGAGGAGAGAGGTAGTGTAGAGAGGAAAGAGGGTGTGTAGAGAGGAGAGAGATTGTGTAGAGAGGAGAGAGGGTGTTTAGAGAGGAGCGAGGATGTGTAGAGAGGAGCGATGTTGTGTAGAGAGGACAGAGATTGTGTAGAGAAGAGAGAGGGTGTGTATAGGGGAGAGAGGCTGTGTAGAGAGGTAAGAGGTTGTGTAGAGAGGAGAGAGGTTGTGTAGAGAGCAGCGAGGATGTGTAGAGTGGAGAGAGAGTGTGTAGACAGGAGCGATGTTGTGTTGAGGTGAGAGAGTCTGTGTAGAGTGGAGAGACGCTGTGGAAAGGGGAGAGACGGTCTGTAGAAATGAGGGAGGATATGTAGAGAGGAGAGACGTTGTGTAGAGAGGAGCGATGTTGTGTAGAGAGGACAGAGATTGTGTAGAGAATAGAGAGGTAGTGTAGAGAGGAGAGCGGTTATGTAGAGAGGACAGAGGTTGTGTAGAGAGGAGAGAGGTTGTGCAGAGGGGAGAGAGGTTGTGTAGAGAGGAGAGAGGTTGTGTAGTGGGGAGAGAGGTTGTGTAGAGGGGAGAGAGGGTGTGTAGAGATAAGGGAAGATATGCAGAGAGGAGCGATGTTGTGTAGAGAGGAGCGATGTTGTGTAGAGAGGACAGACATTTTGTAGAGAATAGAGAGGTAGTGTAGAGAGGAGAGCGGTTATGTAGAGAGGGAAGAGGTTGTGTAGAGAGGAGAGAGGTTGTGTAGAGGGGTAGAGGTAGTTTAGAGAGGAGAGAGGTTGTGTAGAGAGGAGAGAGGTTGTGTAGAGAGGAGAGAGTTTGTGTAGAGGGGAGGGGGTCTGTGTAGAGAGGAGAGAGGATTTGTACAGAGGAGAGAGGGTGTGTATAGAGGAGAGAGATTGTGTAGAGAGGAGAGATGTTGCCTAGAGGGCAGAAACGTTATGTAGAGGGGAGAGAGGCTGTGTAGAGGGGAGAGAGGGTTTGTAGAGGTCAGAGAGGGTTTGTAGAGA
Source organism: Mobula birostris (assembly GCF_030028105.1). Taxonomy (NCBI): domain Eukaryota; kingdom Metazoa; phylum Chordata; class Chondrichthyes; order Myliobatiformes; family Myliobatidae; genus Mobula; species Mobula birostris. The sequence continues at coordinate 30,060 of NW_027275542.1, read as the reverse complement.
GGAGAGAGTCTGTGTTTTTGGGGATAGAGGTTGTGTAGAGAGGTAAGAGGTTGTGTAGAGGGGAGAGAGGCTGTGTAGAGGGGAGAGAGGCTGTGTAGAGGGGAGAGAGGCTGTGTAGAGGGGAGAGAGGTTGTGTAGAGAGGAAAGAGGTTGTGTAGAGAGGAGAGAGGTTGTGTGGAGAGCAGCGATATTGTGTAGAGGGGACAGAGGGTGTGTAGAGATGCGTGGGAGTGTGTAGAGAGGAGCGATGTTGTTCAGAGGGGAGTGAGATTGTGTAGAGGGTAGAGAGGTTGTGTAGAGGGGAGAGAGGTTGTGTAGAGAGGAGAGAAGTTGTGTAGAGGGGGTAGAGGCTGTGTAGAGAAGAGAGAGATTGTGCAGAGAGGAGAGAGAATGTGCGTAGAGGGGAGAGACGCGTGTAGAGGGGAGAGAGGTTGTGTAGTGGGGAGAGAAGCTGTGTAGAGCGGGGAGAGGCTGTGTAGAAAAGAGAGAGATTGTGTAGAGAGGAGAGAGGCTGTGTAGAGGGGAGAGAGGTTGCGTAGAGTGGAGAGAAGCTGTGGAGTGGGGAGAGAGGGTTTGTAGAGGGGAGAGAGGCTGTGTAGAGGGGAGAGAGGGTGTGTAGAGTGGAGAGAGGGTGTGTAGAGGGGAGAGAGGTTGTGTACGGGGGAGAGGGGTTGTGTAGGGTGAGAGAGGTTGTGTGGAGAGGAGAGAGGTAGTGTAGAGAGGAAAGAGGGTGTGTAGAGAGGAGAGAGATTGTGTAGAGAGGAGATAATCTGTGCAGAGGGGAGAGAGTCTGTGCAGAAGGGAGAGCGTCTGTGTAGAGGGGAGAGAGGCTGTGTAGAGGGGAGTGATGTTGTGTAGAGGGGACAGCGGGTGTGTAGAGATGAGTGGGGGTGTGTAGAGAGGAGAGAGGCTGCGTAGAGGGGAGAGAGGCTGTGTCGAGAGGAGAGAGAGTGCGTAGAGAGGAGCGATGTTGTGTAGAGGGGAGTGAGATTGAGTAGAGGGGAGAGAGGTTGTGTAGAGAGGAGAGAAGTTGTGTAGAGGGGGGTGAGGCTGTTTAGAGAGGAGCGAGATAGTGTACAGAGGAGAGAGGTTGCGAAGAGGGGAGAGAGGCTGTGTGGAGGGAAGAGAGGGTGTGTAGGGAGGATAGAAGTTGTGTAGAGGGGAGAGAGATTGTGTAGAGAGGAGTGAGATTGTGTAGAGAGGAGAGAGAGTGTTTAGAGAGAAGCGAGGATGTGTAGAGAGGAGCGATGTTGTGTAGAGAGGACAGAGATTGTGTAGAGAAGAGAGAGGGTGTGTACAGGGGAGAGAGGCTGTGAAGAGGGGAGAGAGACTGTGTAGAGTGGAGAGACGCTGTGGAAAGGGGAGAGACGGTCTGTAGACATGAGGGAGGATATGTAGAGAGGAGAGACATTGTGTAGAGAGGAGCGATGTTGTGTAGAGAGGACAGAGATTGTGTAGAGAATAGAGAGGAAGTGTAGAGAGGAGAGCGGTTATGTAGAGAGGACAGAGGTTGTGTAGAGAGGTGAGAGATTGTGTAGTGGGGAGAGAGGTTGTGTAGTGGGGAGAGAGGTTGTGTAGAGGGGAGAGAGATTGTGTAGAGAGGAGAAAGTTAGTGTAGAGAGGAGAGAGGTTGTGTAGAGGGGAGAGGGTCAGTGTAGAGATGAGAGAGGTTGTGTAGAGAGGAGAGAGGGTGTGTAGAGATGAGGGAAGATATGTAGAGAGGAGAGAGGTTGTGTAGAGAGGAGCGATGTTGTGTAGAGAGGACGGAGATTTTGTAGAGAATACAGAGGTAGTGTAGAGAGGAGAGCGGTTATGTAGAGAGGACAGAGGTTGTGTAGAGAGGACAGAGGTTGTGTAGAGAGGACAGAGGTTGTGTAGAGAGGAGAGAGGTTGTGTAGAGAGGAGAGAGGTTGTGTAGAGAGGAGAGAGGTTGTGTAGTGGGGAGAGAGGTTGTGTAGAGGGGAGAGAGATTGTGCAGAAAGGAGAAAGTTAGTGTAGAGAGGAGAGAGGTTGTGTAGAGGGGAGAGGGTCAGTGTAGAGATGAGAGAGGTTGTGTAGAGAGGAGAGAGGGTGTGTAGAGATGAGGGAAGATATGTAGAGAGGAGAGAGGTTGTGTAGAGAGGAGCGATGTTGTGTAGAGAGGACAGAGATTTTGTAGAGAATAGAGTGGTAGTGTAGAGAGGAGAGAGGTTATGTAGAGAGGGAAGAGGTTGTGTAGAGAGGAGAGAGGTTGTGTAGGGGGTAGAGGTAGTTTAGAGAGGAGAGAGGATTTGTACAGAGGAGAGAGGGTGTGTATAGAGGAGAGAGATTGTGTAGAGAGGAGAGATGTTGCCTAGAGGGCAGAGACGTTATGTGGAGGGGAGAGAGTCTGTGTAGAGGGGAGAGAGTCTGTGTAGAGGGGAGAGAGGGTTTGTAGAGGTCAGAGAGGGTTTGTAGAGAGGAGAGAGTCTGTGTTTTTGGGGATAGAGGTTGTGTAGAGAGGTAAGAGGTTGTGTAGAGAGGAGAGAGGTTGTGTAGAGAGCAGCGAGGATGTGTAGAGGGGAGAGAGAAGGTGCAGAAAGCAGCGATGTTGTGTAGAGGGGAGAAAGGCTGTGTAGAGGGGAGAGAGGTTGTGTAGAGAGGAAAGAGGTTGTGTAGAGAGGAGAGAGGTTGTGTGGAGAGCAGCGATATTGTGTAGAGAGGACAGAGGGTGTGTAGAGATGCGTGGGAGTGTGTAGAGAGGAGCGATGTTTTTCATAGTGGAGTGAGATTGTGCAGAGAGGAGAGAAGTTGTGTAGAGGGGGTAGAGGCTGTGTAGAGAAGAGAGAGATTGTGCAGAGAGGAGAGAGAATGTGCGTAGGGGGGAGAGACGCGTGTAGAGGGGAGAGAGGTTGTGTAGTGGGGAGAGAGGCTGTGTAGAGTGGGGAGAGGGTGTGTAGAGAGGAGAGAGGTTGTGTAGACAGGAGAGAGGTTGTGTAGAGAGGAGAGAGGTTGTGTAGAGAGCCTCGAGGATGTGTAGCGGGGCGAGAGAGCGTGTAGAAAGGAGCGATGTCGTGTAGAGAGGAGAGAGGCTGTGTGGAGGGAAGAGAGGGTGTGTGGAGAGGAGAGAAGCTGTGTAGAGCGGGGAGAGGCTGTGTAGAAAAGAGAGAAATTGTGTAGAGAGGAGAGAGGCTGTGTAGAGGGGAGAGAGGTTGTGTAGAGAGGAGAGAGGCTGTGTAGAGGTGAGAGAGGTTGCGTTGAGAGGAGGGAGTTTGCTTTGAGAGGAAAGAGGTTGCGTAGAGAGGAGAGAGAGTGTGTAGAGAGGAGCGATGTGTAGAGGTGAGAGAGATTGTGTAGAGGGGAGAGAGGTTGTGTGGAGAGGAGAGAAGTTGTGTAGAGCGGAGAGATGCTGTGCAGAGAAGAGAGAGATTGTGTAGAGAGGAGAGAGGTTGCGTAGAGTGGAGAGAGGTTGCGTAGAGTGGAGAGAGGTTGCGTAGAGGGGAGAGAAGCTGTGGAGTTGGGAGAGAGGGTGTGTAGAGGGGAGAGAGGTTGTGTGGAGAGCAGCGATATTGTGTAGAGAGGACAGAGGGTGTGTAGAGATGCGTGGGAGTGTGTGGAGAGGAGCGATGTTGTTCAGAGGGGAGTGAGATTGTGTAGAGGGGAGAGAGGTTGTGTAGAGAGGAGAGAAGTTGTGTAGAGGGGGTAGAGGCTGTGTAGAGAAGAGAGAGATTGTGCAGAGAGGAGAGAGAATGTGCGTAGAGGGGAGAGACGCATGTCGATGGGAGAGAGGTTGTGTAGTGGGGAGAGAGGCTGTGTAGAGTGGAGAGAGGCTGTGTAGAGAGGAGAGAGGGTGTGTAGACAGGAGAGAGGTTGTGTAGAGAGGAGAGAGGTTGTGTAGAGAGGAGAGAGGCTGTGTAGAGGGGAGAGAGGTTGTGTAGAGAGGAGAGAGGCTGTGTAGAGGTGAGAGAGGTTGCGTTGAGAGGAGAGAGTTTGCTTTGAGAGGAAAGAGGTTGCGTAGAGAGGAGAGAGAGTGTGTAGAGAGGAGCGATGTGTAGAGGTGAGAGAGATTGTGTAGAGGGGAGAGAGGTTGTGTGGAGAGGAGAGAAGTTGTGTAGAGCGGAGAGAGGCTGTGTAGAGAAGAGAGAGATTGTGTAGAGAGGAGAGAGGCTGTGTAGAGTGGAGAGAGGTTGCGTAGAGTGGAGAGAAGCTGTGGAGTGGGGAGAGAGGGTTTGTAGAGGGGAGAGAGGCTGTGTAGAGGGGAGAGAGGGTGTGTAGAGTGGAGAGAGGGTGTGTAGAGGGGAGAGAGGTTGTGTACGGGGGAGAGGGGTTGTGTAGGGTGAGAGAGGTTGTGTGGAGAGGAGAGAGGTAGTGTAGAGAGGAAAGAGGGTGTGTAGAGAGGAGAGAGATTGTGTAGAGAGGAGATAATCTGTGCAGAGGGGAGAGAGTCTGTGCAGAAGGGAGAGCGTCTGTGTAGAGGGGAGAGAGGCTGTGTAGAGGGGAGTGATGTTGTGTAGAGGGGACAGCGGGTGTGTAGAGATGAGTGGGGGTGTGTAGGGAGGAGAGAGGCTGCGTAGAGGGGAGAGAGGCTGTGTCGAGAGGAGAGAGAGTGCGTAGAGAGGAGCGATGTTGTGTAGAGGGGAGTGAGATTGAGTAGAGGGGAGAGAGGTTGTGTAGAGAGGAGAGAAGTTGTGTAGAGGGGGGTGAGGCTGTTTAGAGAGGAGCGAGATAGTGTACAGAGGAGAGAGGTTGCGAAGAGGGGAGAGAGGCTGTGTGGAGGGAAGAGAGGGTGTGTAGGGAGGATAGAAGTTGTGTAGAGGGGAGAGAGATTGTGTAGAGAGGACAGAGATTGTGTAGAGAAGAGAGAGGGTGTGTACAGCGGAGAGAGGCTGTGAAGAGGGGAGAGAGACTGTGTAGAGTGGAGAGACGCTGTGGAAAGGGGAGAGACGGTCTGTAGACATGAGGGAGGATATGTAGAGAGGAGAGACGTTGTGTAGAGAGGAGCGATGTTGTGTAGAGAGGACAGAGATTGTGTAGAGAATAGAGAGGAAGTGTAGAGAGGAGAGCGGTTATGTAGAGAGGACAGAGGTTGTGTAGAGAGGTGAGAGATTGTGTAGTGGGGAGAGAGGTTGTGTAGTGGGGAGAGAGGTTGTGTAGAGGGGAGAGAGATTGCGTAGAGAGGAGAAAGTTAGTGTAGAGAGGAGAGAGGTTGTGTAGAGGGGAGAGGGTCAGTGTAGAGATGAGAGAGGTTGTGTAGAGAGGAGAGAGGGTGTGTAGAGATGAGGGAAGATATGTAGAGAGGAGAGAGGTTGTGTAGAGAGGAGCGATGTTGTGTAGAGAGGACGGAGATTTTGTAGAGAATACAGAGGTAGTGTAGAGAGGAGAGCGGTTATGTAGAGAGGACAGAGGTTGTGTAGAGAGGACAGAGGTTGTGTAGAGAGGACAGAGGTTGTGTAGAGAGGACAGAGGGTGTGTAGAGAGGAGAGAAGTTGTGTAGAGAGGAGAGAGGTTGTGTAGTGGGGAGAGAGGTTGTGTAGAGGGGAGAGGGTCAGTGTAGAGATGAGAGAGGTTGTGTAGAGAGGAGAGAGGGTGTGTAGAGATGAGGGAAGATATGTAGAGAGGAGAGAGGTTGTGTAGAGAGGAGCGATGTTGTGTAGAGAGGACAGAGATTTTGTAGAGAATAGAGTGGTAGTGTAGAGAGGAGAGAGGTTATGTAGAGAGGGAAGAGGTTGTGTAGAGAGGAGAGAGGTTGTGTAGGGGGTAGAGGTAGTTTAGAGAGGAGAGAGGTTGTGTAGAGAGGAGAGAGGTTGTGTAGGGAGGAGAGAGGTTGTGTAGTGGGGAGAGAGGTTGTGTAGAGGGGAGAGAGATTGTGCAGAAAGGAGAAAGTTAGTGTAGAGAGGAGAGAGGTTGTGTAGAGGGGAGAGGGTCAGTGTAGAGATGAGAGAGGTTGTGTAGAGAGGAGAGGGTGTGTAGAGATGAGGGAAGATATGTAGAGAGGAGAGAGGTTGTGTAGAGAGGAGCGATGTTGTGTAGAGAGGACAGAGATTTTGTAGAGAATAGAGTGGTAGTGTAGAGAGGAGAGAGGTTATGTAGAGAGGGAAGAGGTTGTGTAGAGAGGAGAGAGGTTGTGTAGGGGGTAGAGGTAGTTTAGAGAGGAGAGAGGTTGTGTAGAGAGGAGAGAGTTTGTGTAGAGGGGAGAGGGTCTGTGTAGAGAGGAGAGAGGATTTGTACAGAGGAGAGAGGGTGTGTATAGAGGAGAGAGATTGTGTAGAGAGGAGAGATGTTGCCTAGAGGGCAGAGACGTTATGTGGAGGGGAGAGAGTCTGTGTAGAGGGGAGAGAGTCTGTGTAGAGGGGAGAGAGGGTTTGTAGAGGTCAGAGAGGGTTTGTAGAGAGGAGAGAGTCTGTGTTTTTGGGGATAGAGGTTGTGTAGAGAGGTAAGAGGTTGTGTAGAGAGGAGAGAGGTTGTGTAGAGAGCAGCGAGGATGTGTAGAGGGGAGAGAGAAGGTGCAGAAAGCAGCGATGTTGTGTAGAGGGGAGAAAGGCTGTGTAGAGGGGAGAAAGGCTGTGTAGAGGGGAGAGAGGTTGTGTAGAGAGGAAAGAGGTTGTGTAGAGAGGAGAGAGGTTGTGTGGAGAGCAGCGATATTGTGTAGAGAGGACAGAGGGTGTGTAGAGATGCGTGGGAGTGTGTAGAGAGGAGCGATGTTGTTCAGAGTGGAGTGAGATTGTGCAGAGAGGAGAGAAGTTGTGTAGAGGGGGTAGAGGCTGTGTAGAGAAGAGAGAGATTGTGCAGAGAGGAGAGAGAATGTGCGTAGAGGGGAGAGAAGCGTGTAGAGGGGAGAGAGGTTGTGTAGTGGGGAGAGAGGCTGTGTAGAGTGGGGAGAGGGTGTGTAGAGAGGAGAGAGGTTGTGTAGACAGGAGAGAGGTTGTGTAGAGAGGAGAGAGGTTGTGTAGAGAGCCTCGAGGATGTGTAGCGGGGCGAGAGAGCGTGTAGAAAGGAGCGATGTCGTGTAGAGGAGAGAGGCTGTGTGGAGGGAAGAGAGGGTGTGTGGAGAGGAGAGAAGCTGTGTAGAGCGGGGAGAGGCTGTGTAGAAAAGAGAGAGATTGTGTAGAGAGGAGAGAGGCTGTGTAGAGGGGGGAGAGGTTGTGTAGAGAGGAGAGAGACTGTGTAGAGGTGAGAGAGGTTGCGTTGAGAGGAGAGAGTTTGCTTTGAGAGGAAAGAGGTTGCGTAGAGAGGAGAGAGAGTGTGTAGAGAGGAGCGATGTGTAGAGGTGAGAGAGATTGTGTAGAGGGGAGAGAGGTTGTGTGGAGAGGAGAGAAGTTGTGTAGAGCGGAGAGATGCTGTGCAGAGAAGAGAGAGATTGTGTAGAAAGGAGAGAGGCTGTGTAGAGGGGGGAGAGGTTGCGTAGAGTGGAGAGAGGTTGCGTAGAGTGGAGAGAGGTTGCGTAGAGGGGAGAGAAGCTGTGGAGTTGGGAGAGAGGGTGTGTAGAGGGGAGAGAGGCTGTGTAGAGGGGAGAGAGGTTGTGTACGGGGGAGAGAGGTTGTGTAGGGTGAGAGAGGTTGTGTGGAGAGGAGAGAGGTAGTGTAGAGAGGAAAGAGGGTGTGTAGAGAGGAGAGAGATTGTGTAGAGAGGAGAGAGGGTGTTTAGAGAGGAGCGAGGATGTGTAGAGAGGAGCGATGTTGTGTAGAGAGGACAGAGATTGTGTAGAGAAGAGAGAGGGTGTGTATAGGGGAGAGAGGCTGTGTAGAGAGGTAAGAGGTTGTGTAGAGAGGAGAGAGGTTGTGTAGAGAGCAGCGAGGATGTGTAGAGTGGAGAGAGAGTGTGTAGACAGGAGCGATGTTGTGTTGAGGTGAGAGAGTCTGTGTAGAGTGGAGAGAGGCTGTGTTAAGGGGAGAGAGGGTGTGTAGAGATGAGGGAGGATATGAAGAGAGGAGAGAGGTTGTGTAGAGAGGAGCGATGTTGTGTAGAGAGCAGAGAGATTTTGTCGAGAATAGAGTGGTAGTGTAGAGAGGAGAGCGGTTATGTAGAGAGGACAGAGGTTGTGTAGAGAGGAGAGAGCTTGTGCAGAGGGGAGAGAGGTTGTGTAGAGAGGAGAGAGGTTGTGTAGTGGGGAGAGAGGTTGTGTAGAGGGGAGAGAGGGTGTGTAGAGATAAGGGAAGATATGCAGAGAGGAGAGAGGTTGTGTAGAGAGGAGCGATGTTGTGTAGAGAGGACAGAGATTTTTTAGAGAATAGAGAGGTAGTGTAGAGAGGAGAGCGGTTATGTAGAGAGGGAAGAGGTTGTGTAGAGAGGAGAGAGGTTGTGTAGAGGGGTAGAGGTAGTTTAGAGAGGAGAGAGGTTGTGTAGAGAGGAGAGAGGTTGTGTAGAGAGGAGAGAGTTTGTGTAGAGGGGAGGGGGTCTGTGTAGAGAGGAGAGAGGATTTGTACAGAGGAGAGAGGGTGTGTATAGAGGAGAGAGATTGTGTAGAGAGGAGAGATGTTGCCTAGAGGGCAGAGACGTTATGTAGAGGGGAGAGAGGCTGTTTCGAGGGGAGAGAGTCTGTGTAGAGGGGAGAGAGGCTGTGTAGAGGGGAGAGAGGGTTTGTAGAGGTCAGAGAGGGTTTGTAGAGAGGAGAGAGTCTGTGTTTTTGGGGATAGAGGTTGTGTAGAGAGGTAAGAGGTTGTGTAGAGGGGAGAGAGGCTGTGTAGAGGGGAGAGAGGTTGTGTAGAGAGGAAAGAGGTTGTGTAGAGAGGAGAGAGGTTGTGTGGAGAGCAGCGATATTGTGTAGAGGGGACAGAGGGTGTGTAGAGATGCGTGGGAGTGTGTAGAGAGGAGCGATGTTGTTCAGAGGGGAGTGAGATTGTGTAGAGGGTAGAGAGGTTGTGTAGAGGGGAGAGAGGTTGTGTAGAGAGGAGAGAAGTTGTGTAGAGGGGGTAGAGGCTGTGTGGAGAAGAGAGAGATTGTGCAGAGAGGAGAGAGAATGTGCGTAGAGGGGAGAGACGCGTGTGGAGGGGAGAGAGGTTGTGTTGTGGGAAGAGAAGCTGTGTAGAGCGGGGAGAGGCTGTGTAGAAAAGAGAGAGATTGTGTAGAGAGGAGAGAGGCTGTGTAGAGGGGAGAGAGGTTGTGTAGAGAGGAGAGAGGCTGTGTAGAGGTGAGAGAGGTTGCGTTGAGAGGAGAGAGTTTGCTTTGAGGGGAAAGAGGTTGCGTAGAGAGGAGAGAGAGTGTGTAGAGAGGAGTGATGTGTAGAGGTGAGAGAGATTGTGTAGAGGGGAGAGAGGTTGTGTGGAGAGGAGAGAAGTTGTGTAGAGCGGAGAGTGGCTGTGCAGAGAAGAGAGAGATTGTGTAGAGGGGAGAGAGGCTGTGTAGAGGGGAGAGAGGCTGTGTAGAGGGGAGAGAGGCTGTGTAGAGGGGAGAGAGGTTGCGTAGAGAGGAGAGAGGTTGCGTAGAGAGGAGAGAGGTTGCGTAGAGAGGAGAGAGACTGCGTAGAGAGGAGAGAGGTTGCGTAGAGTGGGGAGAGGTTGCGTAGAGGGGAGAGAAGCTGTGGAGTGGGGAGAGAGGGTGTGTAGAGTGGAGTGATGTTGTGTAGAGGGGGAGAGAGGCTGTTTAGAGAGGAGCGAGATAATGTAGAGATGAGAGAAGTTGTGTAGAGGGCAGAGAGATTGTGTAGACAGGAGTGAGATTGTGTAGAGAGGAGAGAGGGTGTTTAGAGATTAGAGAGGCTGTTTAGAGGGGAGAGAGTCTGTAGAGGGGAGAGAGGCTGTGTAGATGGGAGAGAGGGTTTGTAGAGGTCAGAGAGGGTTTGTAGAGAGGAGAGAGTCTGTGTTTTTGGGGATAGAGGTTGTGTAGAGAGGTAAGAGGTTGTGTAGAGAGGAGAGAGTTTGTGTAGAGAGCAGCGAGGATGTGTAGAGGGGAGAGAGAAGGTGCAGAAAGCAGCGATGTTGTGTAGAGGGGAGAAAGGCTGTGTAGAGGGGAGAGGCTGTGTAGAGGGGAGAGGCTGTGTAGAGGGGAGAGAGGCTGTGTAGAGGGGAGAGAGGCTGTGTAGAGGGGAGAGAGGCTGTGTAGAGGGGAGAGAGGTTGCGTTGAGAGGAGAGAGGTTGCGTAGAGAGGAGAGAGGTTGCGTAGAGAGGAGAGAGACTGCGTAGAGAGGAGAGAGACTGCGTAGAGAGGAGAGAGGTTGCGTAGAGAGGAGAGAGGTTGCGTAGAGAGGAGAGAGGTTGCGTAGAGTGGAGAGAGGTTGCGTAGAGGGGAGAGAGGTTGTGTAGAGAGGAGCGATGTTGTGTAGAGAGGACAGAGATTTTGTAGAGAATAGAGTGGTAGTGTAGAGAGGAGAGAGGTTATGTAGAGAGGGAAGAGGTTGTGTAGAGAGGAGAGAGGTTGTGTAGGGGGTAGAGGTAGTTTAGAGAGGAGAGAGGTTGTGTAGAGAGGAGAGAGTTTGTGTAGAGGGGAGAGGGTCTGTGTAGAGAGGAGAGAGGATTTGTACAGAGGAGAGAGGGTGTGTATAGAGGAGAGAGATTGTGTAGAGAGGAGAGATGTTGCCTAGAGGGCAGAGACGTTATGTGGAGGGGAGAGAGGCTGTTTAGAGGGGAGAGAGTCTGTGTAGAGGGGTGAGAGGGTTTGTAGAGGTCAGAGAGGGTTTGTAGAGAGGAGAGAGTCTGTGTTTTTGGGGATAGAGGTTGTGTAGAGAGGTAAGAGGTTGTGTAGAGAGGAGAGAGGTTGTGTAGAGAGCAGCGAGGATGTGTAGAGGGGAGAGAGAAGGTGCAGAAAGCAGCGATGTTGTGTAGAGGGGAGAAAGGCTGTGTAGAGGGGAGAGAGGTTGTGTAGAGAGGAAAGAGGTTGTGTAGAGAGGAGAGAGGTTGTGTGGAGAGCAGCGATATTGTGTAGAGAGGACAGAGGGTGTGTAGAGATGCGTGGGAGTGTGTAGAGAGGAGCGATGTTGTTCAGAGTGGAGTGAGATTGTGTAGAGAGGAGAGAAGTTGTGTAGAGGGGGTAGAGGCTGTGTAGAGAAGAGAGAGATTGTGCAGAGAGGAGAGAGAATGTGCGTAGAGGGGAGAGACGCGTGTAGAGGGGAGAGAGGTTGTGTAGTGGGGAGAGAGGCTGTGTAGAGTGGGGAGAGGGTGTGTAGAGAGGAGAGAGGTTGTGTAGAGAGGAGAGACGTTGTGTAGAGAGCCTCGAGGATGTGTAGCGGGGCGAGAGAGCGTGTAGAAAGGAGCGATGTCGTGTAGAGGAGAGAGGCTGTGTGGAGGGAAGAGAGGGTGTGTGGAGAGGAGAGAAGCTGTGTAGAGCGGGGAGAGGCTGTGTAGAAAAGAGAGAGATTGTGTAGAGAGGAGAGAGGCTGTGTAGAGGGGGGAGAGGTTGTGTAGAGAGGAGAGAGACTGTGTAGAGGTGAGAGAGGTTGCGTTGAGAGGAGAGAGTTTGCTTTGAGAGGAAAGAGGTTGCGTAGAGAGGAGAGAGAGTGTGTAGAGAGGAGCGATGTGTAGAGGTGAGAGAGATTGTGTAGAGGGGAGAGAGGTTGTGTGGAGAGGAGAGAAGTTGTGTAGAGCGGAGAGATGCTGTGCAGAGAAGAGAGAGATTGTGTAGAGAGGAGAGAGGCTGTGTAGAGGGGAGAGAGGCTGTGTAGAGGGGAGAGAGGTTGCGTAGAGTGGAGAGAGGTTGCGTAGAGTGGAGAGAGGTTGCGTAGAGGGGAGAGAAGCTGTGGAGTTGGGAGAGAGGGTGTGTAGAGGGGAGAGAGGCTGTGTAGAGGGGAGAGAGGTTGTGTAGAGAGGAGCGATGTTCTGTAGAGGGGAGAGAGGCTGTTTAGAGAGGATCGAGATAGTGTAGAGAGGAGAGAGGTTGCGTAGAGGGGAGAGAGAATGTGTAGAGAGGAGTGAGGTTGTGTAGACAGGAAAGTGGGTGTGTAGAGGGGAGCGTGGATGTGTAGAGAGGAGAGAGGGTGTGTAGAGAGGAGAGAGGGTGTGTAGAGAGGAGAGGGGTTGCGTAGAGAGGAGAGGTTGTGTAGAGAGGAGAGGGTTGTGTAGTGAGGAGAGAGTGTGTGTAGAGAGGAGAGAGTGTGTGTAGAGAAGAGAGAGGTTGTGTAGAGAGGAGAGAGTGTGTGTAGAGAGGAGAGAGTGTGTGTAGAGAGGAGAGAGTGTGTGTCGAGAGGAGAGAGTGTGTGTAGAGGGGAGTGAGGATGTGTAGTGAAGAGGAATGTTGTGCAGAGAGAGAGTGTGTAGAGAGGAACGATGATGCGCAGAGAGGAGAGAGGGTCTATCGAGGGTTGAGAATTTGTGTAGAGCGGAGAGAAGTTGTGTAGAGGGGAGAGAGGTTGTGTAGAGAGGAGAGAGGATGTGTAGAGAGGAGAGAGGTTGTGTAGAGAGGAGAGAGGCTGTGTAGAGGGGAGAGAGGGTTTGTAGAGGGGAGAGAGGGCTTGTAGCGGGGAGAGAGGTTGTGTAGAGGGGAGAGAGGGTATGTAGAGAGGAGGGAGGGAGTTTAGGGGGAGAGTGGTTATGTAGAGAGGAGGGAGGGTGCGTAGAGAGGAGGGAGACTGCGTAGAGACGAGAGAGGCTCCGTAGAGGGGAGAGAGGCTATGTAGTGGGGAGAGAGGGTGTGTAGAGGGGAGAGAGGCTGTGTAGAGGGGAGAGAGGCTGTGTAGAGGGGAGAGAGGCTGTGTAGAGGGGAGAGAGGGTGCGTAGAGAGGAGAGAGGTTGCGTAGAGAGGAGAGACGCTGTGTAGAGAGGAGAGAGGCTGTGTAGAGGGGACAGACGCTGTGTCGAGGGGACAGAGGCTGTGTCGAGGGGACAGAGGCTGTGTCGAGGGGACAGAGGCTGTGTCGAGGGGACAGAGGCTGTGTCGAGGGGAGAGAGGATGTGTAGAGAGGAGAGAGGTTGTGTAGAGAGGAGAGAGGCTGTGTAGAGGGGAGAGAGGGTTTGTAGAGGGGAGAGCGGGCTTGTAGCGGGGAGAGAGGTTGTGTAGAGGGGAGAGAGGGTATGTAGAGAGGAGGGAGGGAGTTTAGGGGGAGAGTGGTTATGTAGAGAGGAGGGAGGGTGCGTAGAGAGGAGGGAGACTGCGTAGAGACGAGAGAGGCTCCGTAGAGGGGAGAGAGGCTGTGTAGTGGGGAGAGAGGGTGTGTAGAGGGGAGAGAGGGTGTGTAGAGGGGAGAGAGGCTGTGTACAGGGGAGAGAGGGTGCGTAGAGAGGAGAGACGCTGTGTAGAGAGGAGAGACGCTGTGTAGAGAGGAGAGAGGCTGTGTCGAGGGGACAGAGGCTGTGTCGAGGGGCAGAGGCTGTGTAGAGGGGACAGAGGCTGTGTAGAGGGGAGAGAGGTTGTGTCGAGAGGAGAAAGGTTGTGTAGAGATGAGAGAGGCTGTATAGAGAGGAGAGAGGGTGTGTAGAGAGGAGCGAGGGTGTGTAGAGGGGAGGGAGGCTGTGCAGATGGGAGCGAGGCTGTGTAGAGGGGAGAGAGGCTGTGTAGCGGGGAGGGTGTTTCTGTAGAGAGGAGCGATGTTGTGTAGAGAGGAGAGAGGGTGTGTAGAGTGCAGAGAGGGTGTGAAGAGAGGAGCGAAGGTGTGTAGAGAGCAGAGAGTCTGTGTAGAGAAGAGAGAGGATGTGTAGAGAGGAGAGAGGTTGTGTAGAGAGGAGGGAGTGTGTGTAGAGAGGAGAGAGTGTGTGTAGAGGGGAGAGAGGGTGTGCAGAGAGGAGCAATGTTCCGTCGAATGGAGAGAGTGTGTGTAGAGAGGAGAGAGTGTGTGTAGAGTGGAGAGAGTGTGTGTAGAGGGGAGTGAGGATGTGTAGTGAAGAGCAATGTTGTGCAGAGAGAGAGTGTGTAGAGAGGAACGATGATGTGCAGAGAGGAGAGAGGGTCTATCGAGGGTTGAGAATTTGTTTAGAGCGGAGAGAAGTTGTGCAGAGGGGAGAGAGGTTGTGCAGAGAGGAGAGAGGCTGTGTAGAGAGGAGAGAGGCTGTGTAGAGGGGAGAGAGGGTTTGTAGAGGGGAGAGAGGGCTTGTAGCGGGGAGAGAGGTTGTGTAGAGGGGAGAGAGGCTGTGTAGAGGGGAGAGAGGGTTTGTAGAGGTCAGAGAGGGTTTGTAGAGAGGAGAGAGTCTGTGTTTTTGGGGATAGAGGTTGTGTAGAGAGGTAAGAGGTTGTGTAAAGGGGAGAGAGGCTGTGTAGAGGGGAGAGAGGCTGTGTAGAGGGGAGAGAGGCTGTGTAGAGGGGAGAGAGGTTGTGTAGAGAGGAAAGAGGTTGTGTAGAGAGGAGAGAGGTTGTGTGGAGAGCAGCGATATTGTGTAGAGGGGACAGAGGGTGTGTAGAGATGCGTGGGAGTGTGTAGAGAGGAGCGATGTTGTTCAGAGGGGAGTGAGATTGTGTAGAGGGTAGAGAGGTTGTGTAGAGGGGAGAGAGGTTGTGTAGAGAGGAGAGAAGTTGTGTAGAGGGGGTAGAGGCTGTGTAGAGAAGAGAGAGATTGTGCAGAGAGGAGAGAGAATGTGCGTAGAGGGGAGAGACGCGTGTAGAGGGGAGAGAGGTTGTGTAGTGGGGAGAGAAGCTGTGTAGAGCGGGGAGAGGCTGTGTAGAAAAGAGAGAGATTGTGTAGAGAGGAGAGAGGCTGTGTAGAGGGGAGAGAGGTTGCGTAGAGTGGAGAGAAGCTGTGGAGTGGGGAGAGAGGGTGTGTAGAGGGGAGAGAGGGTGTGTAGAGTGGAGAGAGGGTGTGTAGAGGGGAGAGAGGTTGTGTACGGGGGAGAGGGGTTGTGTAGGGTGAGAGAGGTTGTGTGGAGAGGAGAGAGGTAGTGTAGAGAGGAAAGAGGGTGTGTAGAGAGGAGAGAGATTGTGTAGAGAGGAGATAATCTGTGCAGAAGGGAGAGCGTCTGTGTAGAGGGGAGAGAGGCTGTGTAGAGGGGAGTGATGTTGTGTAGAGGGGACAGCGGGTGTGTAGAGATGAGTGGGGGTGTGTAGAGAGGAGAGAGGCTGCGTAGAGGGGAGAGAGGCTGTGTCGAGAGGAGAGAGAGTGCGTAGAGAGGAGCGATGTTGTGTAGAGGGGAGTGAGATTGAGTAGAGGGGAGAGAGGTTGTGTAGAGAGGAGAGAAGTTGTGTAGAGGGGGGTGAGGCTGTTTAGAGAGGAGCGAGATAGTGTACAGAGGAGAGAGGTTGCGAAGAGGGGAGAGAGGCTGTGTGGAGGGAAGAGAGGGTGTGTAGGGAGGATAGAAGTTGTGTAGAGGGGAGAGAGATTGTGTAGAGAGGAGTGAGATTGTGTAGAGAAGAGAGAGGGTGTTTAGAGAGAAGCGAGGATGTGTAGAGAGGAGCGATGTTGTGTAGAGAGGACAGAGATTGTGTAGAGAAGAGAGAGGGTGTGTACAGGGGAGAGAGGCTGTGAAGAGGGGAGAGAGACTGTGTAGAGTGGAGAGACGCTGTGGAAAGGGGAGAGACGGTCTGTAGACATGAGGGAGGATATGTAGAGAAGAGAGACGTTGTGTAGAGAGGAGAGACGTTGTGTAGAGAGGAGCGATGTTGTGTAGAGAGGACAGAGATTGTGTAGAGAATAGAGAGGAAGTGTAGAGAGGAAAGCGGTTATGTAGAGAGGACAGAGGTTGTGTAGAGAGGTGAGAGATTGTGTAGTGGGGAGAGAGGTTGTGTAGTGGGGAGAGAGGTTGTGTAGTGGGGAGAGAGGTTGTGTAGAGGGGAGAGAGATTGTGTAGAGAGGAGAAAGTTAGTGTAGAGAGGGGAGAGGGTCAGTGTAGAGATGAGAGAGGTTGTGTAGAGAGGAGAGAGGGTGTGTAGAGATGAGGGAAGATATGTAGAGAGGAGAGAGGTTGTGTAGAGAGGAGCGATGTTGTGTAGAGAGGACGGAGATTTTGTAGAGAATACAGAGGTAGTGTAGAGAGGAGAGCGGTTATGTAGAGAGGACAGAGGTTGTGTAGAGAGGACAGAGGTTGTGTAGAGAGGACAGAGGGTGTGTAGAGAGGACAGAGGGTGTGTAGAGAGGAGAGAGGTTGTGTAGAGAGGAGAGAGGTTGTGTAGTGGGGAGAGAGGTTGTGTAGTGGGGAGAGAGGTTGTGTAGAGGGGAGAGAGATTGTGCAGAAAGGAGAAAGTTAGTGTAGAGAGGAGAGAGGTTGTGTAGAGAGGAGAAAGTTAGTGTAGAGAGGGGAGAGGGTCAGTGTAGAGATGAGAGAGGTTGTGTAGAGAGGAGAGAGGGTGTGTAGAGATGAGGGAAGATATGTAGAGAGGAGAGAGGTTGTGTAGAGAGGAGCGATGTTGTGTAGAGAGGACAGAGATTTTGTAGAGAATAGAGTGGTAGTGTAGAGAGGAGAGAGGTTATGTAGAGAGGGAAGAGGTTGTGTAGAGAGGAGAGAGGTTGTGTAGGGGGTAGAGGTAGTTTAGAGAGGAGAGAGGTTGTGTAGAGAGGAGAGAGGTTGTGTAGGGAGGAGAGAGGTTGTGTAGTGGGGAGAGAGGTTGTGTAGAGGGGAGAGAGATTGTGCAGAAAGGAGAAAGTTAGTGTAGAGAGGAGAGAGGTTGTGTAGAGGGGAGAGGGTCAGTGTAGAGATGAGAGAGGTTGTGTAGAGAGGAGAGAGGGTGTGTAGAGATGAGGGAAGATATGTAGAGAGGAGAGAGGTTGTGTAGAGAGGAGCGATGTTGTGTAGAGAGGACAGAGATTTTGTAGAGAATAGAGTGGCAGTGTAGAGAGGAGAGAGGTTATGTAGAGAGGGAAGAGGTTGTGTAGAGAGGAGAGAGGTTGTGTAGCGGGTAGAGGTAGTTTAGAGAGGAGAGAGGTTGTGTAGAGAGGAGAGAGTTTGTGTAGAGGGGAGAGGGTCTGTGTAGAGAGGAGAGAGGATTTGTACAGAGGAGAGAGGGTGTGTATAGAGGAGAGAGATTGTGTAGAGAGGAGAGATGTTGCCTAGAGGGCAGAGACGTTATGTGGAGGGGAGAGAGGCTGTTTAGAGGGGAGAGAGTCTGTGTAGAGGGGAGAGAGGGTTTGTAGAGGTCAGAGAGGGTTTGTAGAGAGGAGAGAGTCTGTGTTTTTGGGGATAGAGGTTGTGTAGAGAGGTAAGAGGTTGTGTAGAGAGGAGAGAGGTTGTGTAGAGAGCAGCGAGGATGTGTAGAGGGGAGAGAGGATGTGTAGAGGGGAGAGAGAAGGTGCAGAAAGCAGCGATGTTGTGTAGAGGGGAGAAAGGCTGTGTAGAGGGGAGAGAGGTTGTGTAGAGAGGAAAGAGGTTGTGTAGAGAGGAGAGAGGTTGTGTGGAGAGCAGCGATATTGTGTAGAGAGGACAGAGGGTGTGTAGAGATGCATGGGAGTGTGTAGAGAGGAGCGATGTTGTTCAGAGTGGAGTGAGATTGTGTAGAGAGGAGAGAAGTTGTGTAGAGGGGGTAGAGGCTGTGTAGAGAAGAGAGAGATTGTGCAGAGAGGAGAGAGAATGTGCGTAGAGGGGAGAGACGCGTGTAGAGGGGAGAGAGGTTGTGTGGTGGGGAGAGAGGCTGTGTAGAGTGGGGAGAGGGTGTGTAGAGAGGAGAGAGGTTGTGTAGAGAGGAGAGAGGTTGTGTAGAGAGGAGAGAGGTTGTGTAGAGAGCCTCGAGGATGTGTAGCGGGGCGAGAGAGCGTGTAGAAAGGAGCGATGTCGTGTAGAGAGGAGAGAGGCTGTGTGGAAGGAAGAGAGGGTGTGTGGAGAGGAGAGAAGCTGTGTAGAGCGGGGAGAGGCTGTGTAGAAAAGAGAGAGATTGTGTAGAGAGGAGAGAGGCTGTGTAGAGGGGGGAGAGGTTGTGTAGAGAGGAGAGAGACTGTGTAGAGGTGAGAGAGGTTGCGTTGAGAGGAGAGAGTTTGCTTTGAGAGGAAAGAGGTTGCGTAGAGAGGAGAGAGAGTGTGTAGAGAGGAGCGATGTGTAGAGGTGAGAGAGATTGTGTGGAGGGGAGAGAGGTTGTGTGGAGAGGAGAGAAGTTGTGTAGAGCGGAGAGATGCTGTGCAGAGAAGAGAGAGATTGTGTAGAGAGGAGAGAGGCTGTGTAGAGGGGAGAGAGGTTGCGTAGAGAGGAGAGAGGTTGCGTAGAGTGGAGAGAGGTTGCGTAGAGGGGAGAGAAGCTGTGGAGTTGGGAGAGAGGGTGTGTAGAGGGGAGAGAGGCTGTGTAGAGGGGAGAGAGGTTGTGTACGGGGGAGAGAGGTTGTGTAGGGTGAGAGAGGTTGTGTGGAGAGGAGAGAGGTAGTGTAGAGAGGAAAGAGGGTGTGTAGAGAGGAGAGAGATTGTGTAGAGAGGAGAGAGGGTGTTTAGAGAGGAGCGAGGATGTGTAGAGAGGAGCGATGTTGTGTAGAGAGGACAGAGATTGTGTAGAGAAGAGAGAGGGTGTGTATAGGGGAGAGAGGCTGTGTAGAGAGGTAAGAGGTTGTGTAGAGAGGAGAGAGGTTGTGTAGAGAGCAGCGAGGATGTGTAGAGTGGAGAGAGAGTGTGTAGACAGGAGCGATGTTGTGTTGAGGTGAGAGAGTCTGTGTAGAGTGGAGAGACGCTGTGGAAAGGGGAGAGACGGTCTGTAGAAATGAGGGAGGATATGTAGAGAGGAGAGACGTTGTGTAGAGAGGAGCGATGTTGTGTAGAGAGGACAGAGATTGTGTAGAGAATAGAGAGGTAGTGTAGAGAGGAGAGCGGTTATGTAGAGAGGACAGAGGTTGTGTAGAGAGGAGAGAGGTTGTGCAGAGGGGAGAGAGGTTGTGTAGAGAGGAGAGAGGTTGTGTAGTGGGGAGAGAGGTTGTGTAGAGGGGAGAGAGGGTGTGTAGAGATAAGGGAAGATATGCAGAGAGGAGCGATGTTGTGTAGAGAGGAGCGATGTTGTGTAGAGAGGACAGACATTTTGTAGAGAATAGAGAGGTAGTGTAGAGAGGAGAGCGGTTATGTAGAGAGGGAAGAGGTTGTGTAGAGAGGAGAGAGGTTGTGTAGAGGGGTAGAGGTAGTTTAGAGAGGAGAGAGGTTGTGTAGAGAGGAGAGAGGTTGTGTAGAGAGGAGAGAGTTTGTGTAGAGGGGAGGGGGTCTGTGTAGAGAGGAGAGAGGATTTGTACAGAGGAGAGAGGGTGTGTATAGAGGAGAGAGATTGTGTAGAGAGGAGAGATGTTGCCTAGAGGGCAGAAACGTTATGTAGAGGGGAGAGAGGCTGTGTAGAGGGGAGAGAGGGTTTGTAGAGGTCAGAGAGGGTTTGTAGAGAGGAGAGAGTCTGTGTTTTTGGGGATGGAGGTTGTGTAGAGAGGTAAGAGGTTGTGTAGAGGGGAGAGAGGCTGTGTAGAGGGGAGAGAGGCTGTGTAGAGGGGAGAGAGGCTGTGTAGAGGGGAGAGAGGTTGTGTAGAGAGGAAAGAGGTTGTGTAGAGAGGAGAGAGGTTGTGTGGAGAGCAGCGATATTGTGTAGAGGGGACAGAGGGTGTGTAGAGATGCGTGGGAGTGTGTAGAGAGGAGCGATGTTGTTCAGAGGGGAGTGAGATTGTGTAGAGGGTAGAGAGGTTGTGTAGAGGGGAGAGAGGTTGTGTAGAGAGGAGAGAAGTTGTGTAGAGGGGGTAGAGGCTGTGTAGAGAAGAGAGAGATTGTGCAGAGAGGAGAGAGAATGTGCGTAGAGGGGAGAGACGCGTGTAGAGGGGAGAGAGGTTGTGTAGTGGGGAGAGAAGCTGTGTAGAGCGGGGAGAGGCTGTGTAGAAAAGAGAGAGATTGTGTAGAGAGGAGAGAGGCTGTGTAGAGGGGAGAGAGGTTGCGTAGAGTGGAGAGAAGCTGTGGAGTGGGGAGAGAGGGTTTGTAGAGGGGAGAGAGGCTGTGTAGAGGGGAGAGAGGGTGTGTAGAGTGGAGAGAGGGTGTGTAGAGGGGAGAGAGGTTGTGTACGGGGGAGAGGGGTTGTGTAGGGTGAGAGAGGTTGTGTGGAGAGGAGAGAGGTAGTGTAGAGAGGAAAGAGGGTGTGTAGAGAGGAGAGAGATTGTGTAGAGAGGAGATAATCTGTGCAGAGGGGAGAGAGTCTGTGCAGAAGGGAGAGCGTCTGTGTAGAGGGGAGAGAGGCTGTGTAGAGGGGAGTGATGTTGTGTAGAGGGGACAGCGGGTGTGTAGAGATGAGTGGGGGTGTGTAGAGAGGAGAGAGGCTGCGTAGAGGGGAGAGAGGCTGTGTCGAGAGGAGAGAGAGTGCGTAGAGAGGAGCGATGTTGTGTAGAGGGGAGTGAGATTGAGTAGAGGGGAGAGAGGTTGTGTAGAGAGGAGAGAAGTTGTGTAGAGGGGGGTGAGGCTGTTTAGAGAGGAGCGAGATAGTGTACAGAGGAGAGAGGTTGCGAAGAGGGGAGAGAGGCTGTGTGGAGGGAAGAGAGGGTGTGTAGGGAGGATAGAAGTTGTGTAGAGGGGAGAGAGATTGTGTAGAGAGGAGAGAGAGTGTTTAGAGAGAAGCGAGGATGTGTAGAGAGGAGCGATGTTGTGTAGAGAGGACAGAGATTGTGTAGAGAAGAGAGAGGGTGTGTACAGGGGAGAGAGGCTGTGAAGAGGGGAGAGAGACTGTGTAGAGTGGAGAGACGCTGTGGAAAGGGGAGAGACGGTCTGTAGACATGAGGGAGGATATGTAGAGAGGAGAGACATTGTGTAGAGAGGAGCGATGTTGTGTAGAGAGGACAGAGATTGTGTAGAGAATAGAGAGGAAGTGTAGAGAGGAGAGCGGTTATGTAGAGAGGACAGAGGTTGTGTAGAGAGGTGAGAGATTGTGTAGTGGGGAGAGAGGTTGTGTAGTGGGGAGAGAGGTTGTGTAGAGGGGAGAGAGATTGTGTAGAGAGGAGAAAGTTAGTGTAGAGAGGAGAGAGGTTGTGTAGAGGGGAGAGGGTCAGTGTAGAGATGAGAGAGGTTGTGTAGAGAGGAGAGAGGGTGTGTAGAGATGAGGGAAGATATGTAGAGAGGAGAGAGGTTGTGTAGAGAGGAGCGATGTTGTGTAGAGAGGACGGAGATTTTGTAGAGAATACAGAGGTAGTGTAGAGAGGAGAGCGGTTATGTAGAGAGGACAGAGGTTGTGTAGAGAGGACAGAGGTTGTGTAGAGAGGAGAGAGGTTGTGTAGAGAGGAGAGAGGTTGTGTAGAGAGGAGAGAGGTTGTGTAGTGGGGAGAGAGGTTGTGTAGAGGGGAGAGAGATTGTGCAGAAAGGAGAAAGTTAGTGTAGAGAGGAGAGAGGTTGTGTAGAGGGGAGAGGGTCAGTGTAGAGATGAGAGAGGTTGTGTAGAGAGGAGAGAGGGTGTGTAGAGATGAGGGAAGATATGTAGAGAGGAGAGAGGTTGTGTAGAGAGGAGCGATGTTGTGTAGAGAGGACAGAGATTTTGTAGAGAATAGAGTGGTAGTGTAGAGAGGAGAGAGGTTATGTAGAGAGGGAAGAGGTTGTGTAGAGAGGAGAGAGGTTGTGTAGGGGGTAGAGGTAGTTTAGAGAGGAGAGAGGATTTGTACAGAGGAGAGAGGGTGTGTATAGAGGAGAGAGATTGTGTAGAGAGGAGAGATGTTGCCTAGAGGGCAGAGACGTTATGTGGAGGGGAGAGAGTCTGTGTAGAGGGGAGAGAGTCTGTGTAGAGGGGAGAGAGGGTTTGTAGAGGTCAGAGAGGGTTTGTAGAGAGGAGAGAGTCTGTGTTTTTGGGGATTGAGGTTGTGTAGAGAGGTAAGAGGTTGTGTAGAGAGGAGAGAGGTTGTGTAGAGAGCAGCGAGGATGTGTAGAGGGGAGAGAGAAGGTGCAGAAAGCAGCGATGTTGTGTAGAGGGGAGAAAGGCTGTGTAGAGGGGAGAGAGGTTGTGTAGAGAGGAAAGAGGTTGTGTAGAGAGGAGAGAGGTTGTGTGGAGAGCAGCGATATTGTGTAGAGAGGACAGAGGGTGTGTAGAGATGCGTGGGAGTGTGTAGAGAGGAGCGATGTTTTTCATAGTGGAGTGAGATTGTGCAGAGAGGAGAGAAGTTGTGTAGAGGGGGTAGAGGCTGTGTAGAGAAGAGAGAGATTGTGCAGAGAGGAGAGAGAATGTGCGTAGGGGGGAGAGACGCGTGTAGAGGGGAGAGAGGTTGTGTAGTGGGGAGAGAGGCTGTGTAGAGTGGGGAGAGGGTGTGTAGAGAGGAGAGAGGTTGTGTAGACAGGAGAGAGGTTGTGTAGAGAGGAGAGAGGTTGTGTAGAGAGCCTCGAGGATGTGTAGCGGGGCGAGAGAGCGTGTAGAAAGGAGCGATGTCGTGTAGAGAGGAGAGAGGCTGTGTGGAGGGAAGAGAGGGTGTGTGGAGAGGAGAGAAGCTGTGTAGAGCGGGGAGAGGCTGTGTAGAAAAGAGAGAAATTGTGTAGAGAGGAGAGAGGCTGTGTAGAGGGGAGAGAGGTTGTGTAGAGAGGAGAGAGGCTGTGTAGAGGTGAGAGAGGTTGCGTTGAGAGGAGGGAGTTTGCTTTGAGAGGAAAGAGGTTGCGTAGAGAGGAGAGAGAGTGTGTAGAGAGGAGCGATGTGTAGAGGTGAGAGAGATTGTGTAGAGGGGAGAGAGGTTGTGTGGAGAGGAGAGAAGTTGTGTAGAGCGGAGAGATGCTGTGCAGAGAAGAGAGAGATTGTGTAGAGAGGAGAGAGGTTGCGTAGAGTGGAGAGAGGTTGCGTAGAGTGGAGAGAGGTTGCGTAGAGGGGAGAGAAGCTGTGGAGTTGGGAGAGAGGGTGTGTAGAGGGGAGAGAGGTTGTGTGGAGAGCAGCGATATTGTGTAGAGAGGACAGAGGGTGTGTAGAGATGCGTGGGAGTGTGTGGAGAGGAGCGATGTTGTTCAGAGGGGAGTGAGATTGTGTAGAGGGGAGAGAGGTTGTGTAGAGAGGAGAGAAGTTGTGTAGAGGGGGTAGAGGCTGTGTAGAGAAGAGAGAGATTGTGCAGAGAGGAGAGAGAATGTGCGTAGAGGGGAGAGACGCATGTCGATGGGAGAGAGGTTGTGTAGTGGGGAGAGAGGCTGTGTAGAGTGGAGAGAGGCTGTGTAGAGAGGAGAGAGGGTGTGTAGACAGGAGAGAGGTTGTGTAGAGAGGAGAGAGGTTGTGTAGAGAGGAGAGAGGCTGTGTAGAGGGGAGAGAGGTTGTGTAGAGAGGAGAGAGGCTGTGTAGAGGTGAGAGAGGTTGCGTTGAGAGGAGAGAGTTTGCTTTGAGAGGAAAGAGGTTGCGTAGAGAGGAGAGAGAGTGTGTAGAGAGGAGCGATGTGTAGAGGTGAGAGAGATTGTGTAGAGGGGAGAGAGGTTGTGTGGAGAGGAGAGAAGTTGTGTAGAGCGGAGAGAGGCTGTGTAGAGAAGAGAGAGATTGTGTAGAGAGGAGAGAGGCTGTGTAGAGTGGAGAGAGGTTGCGTAGAGTGGAGAGAAGCTGTGGAGTGGGGAGAGAGGGTTTGTAGAGGGGAGAGAGGCTGTGTAGAGGGGAGAGAGGGTGTGTAGAGTGGAGAGAGGGTGTGTAGAGGGGAGAGAGGTTGTGTACGGGGGAGAGGGGTTGTGTAGGGTGAGAGAGGTTGTGTGGAGAGGAGAGAGGTAGTGTAGAGAGGAAAGAGGGTGTGTAGAGAGGAGAGAGATTGTGTAGAGAGGAGATAATCTGTGCAGAGGGGAGAGAGTCTGTGCAGAAGGGAGAGCGTCTGTGTAGAGGGGAGAGAGGCTGTGTAGAGGGGAGTGATGTTGTGTAGAGGGGACAGCGGGTGTGTAGAGATGAGTGGGGGTGTGTAGGGAGGAGAGAGGCTGCGTAGAGGGGAGAGAGGCTGTGTCGAGAGGAGAGAGAGTGCGTAGAGAGGAGCGATGTTGTGTAGAGGGGAGTGAGATTGAGTAGAGGGGAGAGAGGTTGTGTAGAGAGGAGAGAAGTTGTGTAGAGGGGGGTGAGGCTGTTTAGAGAGGAGCGAGATAGTGTACAGAGGAGAGAGGTTGCGAAGAGGGGAGAGAGGCTGTGTGGAGGGAAGAGAGGGTGTGTAGGGAGGATAGAAGTTGTGTAGAGGGGAGAGAGATTGTGTAGAGAGGACAGAGATTGTGTAGAGAAGAGAGAGGGTGTGTACAGCGGAGAGAGGCTGTGAAGAGGGGAGAGAGACTGTGTAGAGTGGAGAGACGCTGTGGAAAGGGGAGAGACGGTCTGTAGACATGAGGGAGGATATGTAGAGAGGAGAGACGTTGTGTAGAGAGGAGCGATGTTGTGTAGAGAGGACAGAGATTGTGTAGAGAATAGAGAGGAAGTGTAGAGAGGAGAGCGGTTATGTAGAGAGGACAGAGGTTGTGTAGAGAGGTGAGAGATTGTGTAGTGGGGAGAGAGGTTGTGTAGTGGGGAGAGAGGTTGTGTAGAGGGGAGAGAGATTGCGTAGAGAGGAGAAAGTTAGTGTAGAGAGGAGAGAGGTTGTGTAGAGGGGAGAGGGTCAGTGTAGAGATGAGAGAGGTTGTGTAGAGAGGAGAGAGGGTGTGTAGAGATGAGGGAAGATATGTAGAGAGGAGAGAGGTTGTGTAGAGAGGAGCGATGTTGTGTAGAGAGGACGGAGATTTTGTAGAGAATACAGAGGTAGTGTAGAGAGGAGAGCGGTTATGTAGAGAGGACAGAGGTTGTGTAGAGAGGACAGAGGTTGTGTAGAGAGGACAGAGGTTGTGTAGAGAGGACAGAGGGTGTGTAGAGAGGAGAGAAGTTGTGTAGAGAGGAGAGAGGTTGTGTAGTGGGGAGAGAGGTTGTGTAGAGGGGAGAGAGATTGTGCAGAAAGGAGAAAGTTAGTGTAGAGAGGAGAGAGGTTGTGTAGAGGGGAGAGGGTCAGTGTAGAGATGAGAGAGGTTGTGTAGAGAGGAGAGAGGGTGTGTAGAGATGAGGGAAGATATGTAGAGAGGAGAGAGGTTGTGTAGAGAGGAGCGATGTTGTGTAGAGAGGACAGAGATTTTGTAGAGAATAGAGTGGTAGTGTAGAGAGGAGAGAGGTTATGTAGAGAGGGAAGAGGTTGTGTAGAGAGGAGAGAGGTTGTGTAGGGGGTAGAGGTAGTTTAGAGAGGAGAGAGGTTGTGTAGAGAGGAGAGAGGTTGTGTAGGGAGGAGAGAGGTTGTGTAGTGGGGAGAGAGGTTGTGTAGAGGGGAGAGAGATTGTGCAGAAAGGAGAAAGTTAGTGTAGAGAGGAGAGAGGTTGTGTAGAGGGGAGAGGGTCAGTGTAGAGATGAGAGAGGTTGTGTAGAGAGGAGAGGGTGTGTAGAGATGAGGGAAGATATGTAGAGAGGAGAGAGGTTGTGTAGAGAGGAGCGATGTTGTGTAGAGAGGACAGAGATTTTGTAGAGAATAGAGTGGTAGTGTAGAGAGGAGAGAGGTTATGTAGAGAGGGAAGAGGTTGTGTAGAGAGGAGAGAGGTTGTGTAGGGGGTAGAGGTAGTTTAGAGAGGAGAGAGGTTGTGTAGAGAGGAGAGAGTTTGTGTAGAGGGGAGAGGGTCTGTGTAGAGAGGAGAGAGGATTTGTACAGAGGAGAGAGGGTGTGTATAGAGGAGAGAGATTGTGTAGAGAGGAGAGATGTTGCCTAGAGGGCAGAGACGTTATGTGGAGGGGAGAGAGTCTGTGTAGAGGGGAGAGAGTCTGTGTAGAGGGGAGAGAGGGTTTGTAGAGGTCAGAGAGGGTTTGTAGAGAGGAGAGAGTCTGTGTTTTTGGGGATAGAGGTTGTGTAGAGAGGTAAGAGGTTGTGTAGAGAGGAGAGAGGTTGTGTAGAGAGCAGCGAGGATGTGTAGAGGGGAGAGAGAAGGTGCAGAAAGCAGCGATGTTGTGTAGAGGGGAGAAAGGCTGTGTAGAGGGGAGAAAGGCTGTGTAGAGGGGAGAGAGGTTGTGTAGAGAGGAAAGAGGTTGTGTAGAGAGGAGAGAGGTTGTGTGGAGAGCAGCGATATTGTGTAGAGAGGACAGAGGGTGTGTAGAGATGCGTGGGAGTGTGTAGAGAGGAGCGATGTTGTTCAGAGTGGAGTGAGATTGTGCAGAGAGGAGAGAAGTTGTGTAGAGGGGGTAGAGGCTGTGTAGAGAAGAGAGAGATTGTGCAGAGAGGAGAGAGAATGTGCGTAGAGGGGAGAGAAGCGTGTAGAGGGGAGAGAGGTTGTGTAGTGGGGAGAGAGGCTGTGTAGAGTGGGGAGAGGGTGTGTAGAGAGGAGAGAGGTTGTGTAGACAGGAGAGAGGTTGTGTAGAGAGGAGAGAGGTTGTGTAGAGAGCCTCGAGGATGTGTAGCGGGGCGAGAGAGCGTGTAGAAAGGAGCGATGTCGTGTAGAGGAGAGAGGCTGTGTGGAGGGAAGAGAGGGTGTGTGGAGAGGAGAGAAGCTGTGTAGAGCGGGGAGAGGCTGTGTAGAAAAGAGAGAGATTGTGTAGAGAGGAGAGAGGCTGTGTAGAGGGGGGAGAGGTTGTGTAGAGAGGAGAGAGACTGTGTAGAGGTGAGAGAGGTTGCGTTGAGAGGAGAGAGTTTGCTTTGAGAGGAAAGAGGTTGCGTAGAGAGGAGAGAGAGTGTGTAGAGAGGAGCGATGTGTAGAGGTGAGAGAGATTGTGTAGAGGGGAGAGAGGTTGTGTGGAGAGGAGAGAAGTTGTGTAGAGCGGAGAGATGCTGTGCAGAGAAGAGAGAGATTGTGTAGAAAGGAGAGAGGCTGTGTAGAGGGGGGAGAGGTTGCGTAGAGTGGAGAGAGGTTGCGTAGAGTGGAGAGAGGTTGCGTAGAGGGGAGAGAAGCTGTGGAGTTGGGAGAGAGGGTGTGTAGAGGGGAGAGAGGCTGTGTAGAGGGGAGAGAGGTTGTGTACGGGGGAGAGAGGTTGTGTAGGGTGAGAGAGGTTGTGTGGAGAGGAGAGAGGTAGTGTAGAGAGGAAAGAGGGTGTGTAGAGAGGAGAGAGATTGTGTAGAGAGGAGAGAGGGTGTTTAGAGAGGAGCGAGGATGTGTAGAGAGGAGCGATGTTGTGTAGAGAGGACAGAGATTGTGTAGAGAAGAGAGAGGGTGTGTATAGGGGAGAGAGGCTGTGTAGAGAGGTAAGAGGTTGTGTAGAGAGGAGAGAGGTTGTGTAGAGAGCAGCGAGGATGTGTAGAGTGGAGAGAGAGTGTGTAGACAGGAGCGATGTTGTGTTGAGGTGAGAGAGTCTGTGTAGAGTGGAGAGAGGCTGTGTTAAGGGGAGAGAGGGTGTGTAGAGATGAGGGAGGATATGAAGAGAGGAGAGAGGTTGTGTAGAGAGGAGCGATGTTGTGTAGAGAGCAGAGAGATTTTGTCGAGAATAGAGTGGTAGTGTAGAGAGGAGAGCGGTTATGTAGAGAGGACAGAGGTTGTGTAGAGAGGAGAGAGCTTGTGCAGAGGGGAGAGAGGTTGTGTAGAGAGGAGAGAGGTTGTGTAGTGGGGAGAGAGGTTGTGTAGAGGGGAGAGAGGGTGTGTAGAGATAAGGGAAGATATGCAGAGAGGAGAGAGGTTGTGTAGAGAGGAGCGATGTTGTGTAGAGAGGACAGAGATTTTTTAGAGAATAGAGAGGTAGTGTAGAGAGGAGAGCGGTTATGTAGAGAGGGAAGAGGTTGTGTAGAGAGGAGAGAGGTTGTGTAGAGGGGTAGAGGTAGTTTAGAGAGGAGAGAGGTTGTGTAGAGAGGAGAGAGGTTGTGTAGAGAGGAGAGAGTTTGTGTAGAGGGGAGGGGGTCTGTGTAGAGAGGAGAGAGGATTTGTACAGAGGAGAGAGGGTGTGTATAGAGGAGAGAGATTGTGTAGAGAGGAGAGATGTTGCCTAGAGGGCAGAGACGTTATGTAGAGGGGAGAGAGGCTGTTTCGAGGGGAGAGAGTCTGTGTAGAGGGGAGAGAGGCTGTGTAGAGGGGAGAGAGGGTTTGTAGAGGTCAGAGAGGGTTTGTAGAGAGGAGAGAGTCTGTGTTTTTGGGGATAGAGGTTGTGTAGAGAGGTAAGAGGTTGTGTAGAGAGGAGAGAGGTTGTGTAGAGAGCAGCGAGGATGTGTAGAGGGGAGAGAGAAGGTGCAGAAAGCAGCGATGTTGTGTAGAGGGGAGAAAGGCTGTGTAGAGGGGAGAAAGGCTGTGTAGAGGGGAGAGAGGTTGTGTAGAGAGGAAAGAGGTTGTGTAGAGAGGAGAGAGGTTGTGTGGAGAGCAGCGATATTGTGTAGAGAGGACAGAGGGTGTGTAGAGATGCGTGGGAGTGTGTAGAGAGGAGCGATGTTGTTCAGAGTGGAGTGAGATTGTGCAGAGAGGAGAGAAGTTGTGTAGAGGGGGTAGAGGCTGTGTAGAGAAGAGAGAGATTGTGCAGAGAGGAGAGAGAATGTGCGTAGAGGGGAGAGAAGCGTGTAGAGGGGAGAGAGGTTGTGTAGTGGGGAGAGAGGCTGTGTAGAGTGGGGAGAGGGTGTGTAGAGAGGAGAGAGGTTGTGTAGACAGGAGAGAGGTTGTGTAGAGAGGAGAGAGGTTGTGTAGAGAGCCTCGAGGATGTGTAGCGGGGCGAGAGAGCGTGTAGAAAGGAGCGATGTCGTGTAGAGGAGAGAGGCTGTGTGGAGGGAAGAGAGGGTGTGTGGAGAGGAGAGAAGCTGTGTAGAGCGGGGAGAGGCTGTGTAGAAAAGAGAGAGATTGTGTAGAGAGGAGAGAGGCTGTGTAGAGGGGGGAGAGGTTGTGTAGAGAGGAGAGAGACTGTGTAGAGGTGAGAGAGGTTGCGTTGAGAGGAGAGAGTTTGCTTTGAGAGGAAAGAGGTTGCGTAGAGAGGAGAGAGAGTGTGTAGAGAGGAGCGATGTGTAGAGGTGAGAGAGATTGTGTAGAGGGGAGAGAGGTTGTGTGGAGAGGAGAGAAGTTGTGTAGAGCGGAGAGATGCTGTGCAGAGAAGAGAGAGATTGTGTAGAAAGGAGAGAGGCTGTGTAGAGGGGGGAGAGGTTGCGTAGAGTGGAGAGAGGTTGCGTAGAGTGGAGAGAGGTTGCGTAGAGGGGAGAGAAGCTGTGGAGTTGGGAGAGAGGGTGTGTAGAGGGGAGAGAGGCTGTGTAGAGGGGAGAGAGGTTGTGTACGGGGGAGAGAGGTTGTGTAGGGTGAGAGAGGTTGTGTGGAGAGGAGAGAGGTAGTGTAGAGAGGAAAGAGGGTGTGTAGAGAGGAGAGAGATTGTGTAGAGAGGAGAGAGGGTGTTTAGAGAGGAGCGAGGATGTGTAGAGAGGAGCGATGTTGTGTAGAGAGGACAGAGATTGTGTAGAGAAGAGAGAGGGTGTGTATAGGGGAGAGAGGCTGTGTAGAGAGGTAAGAGGTTGTGTAGAGAGGAGAGAGGTTGTGTAGAGAGCAGCGAGGATGTGTAGAGTGGAGAGAGAGTGTGTAGACAGGAGCGATGTTGTGTTGAGGTGAGAGAGTCTGTGTAGAGTGGAGAGAGGCTGTGTTAAGGGGAGAGAGGGTGTGTAGAGATGAGGGAGGATATGAAGAGAGGAGAGAGGTTGTGTAGAGAGGAGCGATGTTGTGTAGAGAGCAGAGAGATTTTGTCGAGAATAGAGTGGTAGTGTAGAGAGGAGAGCGGTTATGTAGAGAGGACAGAGGTTGTGTAGAGAGGAGAGAGCTTGTGCAGAGGGGAGAGAGGTTGTGTAGAGAGGAGAGAGGTTGTGTAGTGGGGAGAGAGGTTGTGTAGAGGGGAGAGAGGGTGTGTAGAGATAAGGGAAGATATGCAGAGAGGAGAGAGGTTGTGTAGAGAGGAGCGATGTTGTGTAGAGAGGACAGAGATTTTTTAGAGAATAGAGAGGTAGTGTAGAGAGGAGAGCGGTTATGTAGAGAGGGAAGAGGTTGTGTAGAGAGGAGAGAGGTTGTGTAGAGGGGTAGAGGTAGTTTAGAGAGGAGAGAGGTTGTGTAGAGAGGAGAGAGGTTGTGTAGAGAGGAGAGAGTTTGTGTAGAGGGGAGGGGGTCTGTGTAGAGAGGAGAGAGGATTTGTACAGAGGAGAGAGGGTGTGTATAGAGGAGAGAGATTGTGTAGAGAGGAGAGATGTTGCCTAGAGGGCAGAGACGTTATGTAGAGGGGAGAGAGGCTGTTTCGAGGGGAGAGAGTCTGTGTAGAGGGGAGAGAGGCTGTGTAGAGGGGAGAGAGGGTTTGTAGAGGTCAGAGAGGGTTTGTAGAGAGGAGAGAGTCTGTGTTTTTGGGGATAGAGGTTGTGTAGAGAGGTAAGAGGTTGTGTAGAGGGGAGAGAGGCTGTGTAGAGGGGAGAGAGGTTGTGTAGAGAGGAAAGAGGTTGTGTAGAGAGGAGAGAGGTTGTGTGGAGAGCAGCGATATTGTGTAGAGGGGACAGAGGGTGTGTAGAGATGCG
>NW_027275541.1:0-56393 GCF_030028105.1 Mobula birostris | reverse complement strand
CAGTTAGTTGGAGATGAATAGGCAGAGGGGGATTGTCCAGTTGGTTGGAGATGGTCAGGGAGAGACAGATTGTCCAGTCGGTTGGAGATGGACAAGGAGAGTGGATTGTCCAGTCAGTTGGAGATGGCCAGGAAGAGAGGGATTGTCTGGTTAGTTGGAGATGGACAGGGAGAGAGGGATAGTACAGTCAGTTGGAGATGGACAGGCAGAGAGGGATTGTCCAGTCAGTTGGAGATGGACAGGGAGAGAGGGATTGTCCAGTCAGTTGGAGATGGACAGGGAGAGAAGGATTGTTTGGTCAATTGAAGATGGACATGAAGAGAGGGATTGTCCAGTCAGTTGGAGATGGACAGCGAGAGAGGGATTGTCCAGTCGGTTGCAGATAGTCAGGGAGAGAGGGATTGTCCAGTCAGTTGGAGATGGACAGGGAGAGCGGGATTGTCTAGTCAGTTGGAGATGGACAGGGAGGGAAGGATTGTCCAGTTAGTTGGACAGGGAGAGAGGGACTGTCCAGTCGTGTGGAGTTGGACAGGGAGAGATGGATTGCGCAGTCAGTTGGAGATGGACAGGGAGAGATGGATTGTGCAGTCAGTTGGAGATTTGGAGATGGTCAGAGAGAGAGGGATTGTCCAGTGAGTTGGAGATGGACAGAGAGAGCGGGATTGTCCAGTCAGTTGGAGATGGACAGGGGGGAGCGGGATTGTCCAGTCAGCTGGAGATGGAAAGAGAGAGAGGAGGGATTGCCCAGTCAGTTGGAGATGGGCAGGTAGAGAGGTATTGTCCAGTTAGTTGGAGATGAATAGGCAGAGAGGGAATGTCCAGTTGGTTGGAGACGGTCAGGGAGAGACAGATTGTCCAGTCGGTTGGAGATGGACAGAGAGAGAGGGATTGTCTAGTTGGTTGGAGATGGACAGGAGAGAGGGATTGTCCAGTCGGTTGAAGATGGACAGGGAGAGATGGATTGTCCAGGCAGTTGGAGATGGACAAGGAGCGAGGGATTGTCCAGTCAGTTGGAGATTTGGAGATGGACAGGGAGAGAGGAGGGATTGTCCAGTCGGTTGGAGGTGGACAGAGAGGAGGGATTGTCCAGTCAGTTGGAGATGGACAGGGAGAGTGGGATTGTCCAGTTAATTGCAGATGGACAGGCAGAGAGGGATTGTCCAGTCAGTTGGAGATGGACAGGGAGAGAGGGAATATCTGGTTAGTTGGAGATGGACAGGTAGAGAGGTATTGTCCAGTTAGTTGGAGATGAATAGGCAGAAACGGATTGTCCAGTTGGTTGGAGACGGTCAGGGAGAGACAGATTGTCCAGTCGGTTGGAGATGGACAGGGAGAGTGGATTGTCCAGTCAGTTGGAGATGGCCAGGAAGAGAGAGATTGTCTGGTTAGTTGGAGATGGACAGGGAGAGAGGGATAGTACAGTCAGTTGGAGATGGACAGAGAGAGGAATTGTCCAGTCAGTTGGAGATGGACAGGGAGAGTGTGATTGTCCAGTCAGTTGGAGATGGACAGGGAGAGAGGGATTGTTTGGTCAGTTGAAGATGGACATGAAGAGAGGGATTGTCCAGTCAGCTGGAGATGGACAGGGAGATAGGGATTGTCGAGTCGGTTGGAGATACACAGGGAGAGAGGGATTGTCCAGTCAGTTGGAGATGGACAGGAAGTGAGGGATTGTCCAGTCAGTTGGAGATTTGGAGATGGACAGGGAGAGAGGGATTGTCCACTCAGTTGGAGATGGACACAGAGAAAGAGATTGTCTAGTCAGTTGGAGATAGACAGACAGAGAAGGATTGTCCAGTCTGTTGGGGATGGGCAGGGGGCTAGGTATTGTCCAGTCAGTTGGAGATTTGGAGATGGACAGGGAGAGTGGGATTGTCCAGTCGGTTGGAGATGGACAGGGAGAGAGGGATTGTCCAGTCAGTTAGAGATAGACAGGGAGAGATGGATTGTCCAGTCTTTTGGAGATAGACAGGGAGAGAGGGATTGTCTAGTCAGTTGGAGATTTATAGATGGAGAGGGATAGAGGAGGGATTGTCCAGTTGGTGGGAGATGGACAGAGAGGAGGGATTGTCCAGTGAGTTGGAGATGGACAGAGAGAGAGGGATTGTCCAGTCAGTTGGAGATGGACAGGGGGAGCGGGATTGTCCAGTCAGTTGGAGATGGACAGAGAGAGAGGGATTGTCCAGTCAGTTGGAGATGGACAGGAACAGAGGGATTGTCCAGTCAGTTGGAGATGGACAGGGGGAGCGGGATTGTCCAGTCAGTTGGAGACGGACGGGGAGAGTGGGATTGTCCAGTTAGTTGGAGATGGACAGGCAGAGAGGGAATATCTGGTTAGTTGGAGATGGAGAGGTAGAGAGGTATTCTCCAGTTAGTTGGAGATGAATAGGCAGAGGGGGATTGTCCAGTTGGTTGGAGATGGTCAGGGAGAGACAGATTGTCCAGTCGGTTGGAGATGGACAAGGAGAGTGGATTGTCCAGTCAGTTGGAGATGGCCAGGAAGACAGGGATTGTCTGGTTAGTTGGAGATGGACAGGGAGAGAGGGATAGTACAGTCAGTTGGAGATGGACAGGCAGAGAGGGATTGTCCAGTCAGTTGGAGATGGACAGGGAGAGAGGGATTGTCCAGTCAGTTGGAGATGGACAGGGAGAGAAGGATTGTTTGGTCAATTGAAGATGGACATGAAGAGAGGGATTGTCCAGTCAGTTGGAGATGGACAGGGAGAGAAGGATTGTTTGGTCAATTGAAGATGGACATGAAGAGAGGGATTGTCCAGTCAGTTGGAGATGGACAGGGGGAGCGGGATTGTCCAGTCAGTTGGAGACGGACGGGGAGAGTGGGATTGTCCAGTTAGTTGGAGATGGACAGGCAGAGAGGGAATATCTGGTTAGTTGGAGATGGACAGGTAGAGAGGTATTCTCCAGTTAGTTGGAGATGAATAGGCAGAGGGGGATTGTCCAGTTGGTTGGAGATGGTCAGGGAGAGACAGATTGTCCAGTCGGTTGGAGATGGACAAGGAGAGTGGATTGTCCAGTCAGTTGGAGATGGCCAGGAAGAGAGGGATTGTCTGGTTAGTTGGAGATGGACAGGGAGAGAGGGATAGTACAGTCAGTTGGAGATGGACAGGCAGAGAGGGATTGTCCAGTCAGTTGGAGATGGACAGGGAGAGAGGGATTGTCCAGTCAGTTGGAGATGGACAGGGAGAGAAGGATTGTTTGGTCAATTGAAGATGGACATGCAGAGAGGGATTGTCCAGTCAGTTGGAGATGGACAGCGAGAGAGGGATTGTCCAGTCGGTTGCAGATAGTCAGGGAGAGAGGGATTGTCCAGTCAGTTGGAGATGGACAGGGAGAGAGGAATTGTCCAGTCAGTTTGAGATGGACAGGCAGAGAGGGATTGTCCAGTCAGTTGGAGATGGACAGGGAGAGCGGGATTGTCTAGTCAGTTGGAGATGGACAGGGAGGGAAGGATTGTCCAGTTAGTTGGACAGGGAGAGAGGGACTGTCCAGTCGTGTGGAGTTGGACAGGGAGAGATGGATTGCGCAGTCAGTTGGAGATGGACAGGGAGAGATGGATTGTGCAGTCAGTTGGAGATTTGGAGATGGTCAGAGAGAGAGGGATTGTCCAGTGAGTTGGAGATGGACAGAGAGAGCGGGATTGTCCAGTCAGTTGGAGATGGACAGGGGGAGCGGGATTGTCCAGTCAGCTGGAGATGGAAAGAGAGAGAGGAGGGATTGCCCAGTCAGTTGGAGATGGACAGGTAGAGAGGTATTGTCCAGTTAGTTGGAGATGAATAGGCAGAGAGGGAATGTCCAGTTGGTTGGAGACGGTCAGGGAGAGACAGATTGTCCAGTCGGTTGGAGATGGACAGAGAGAGAGGGATTGTCTAGTTGGTTGGAGATGGACAGGGAGAGAGGGATTGTCCAGTCGGTTGAAGATGGACAGGGAGAGATGGATTGTCCAGGCAGTTGGAGATGGACAAGGAGCGAGGGATTGTCCAGTCAGTTGGAGATTTGGAGATGGACAGGGAGAGAGGAGGGATTGTCCAGTCGGTTGGAGGTGGACAGAGAGGAGGGATTGTCCAGTCAGTTGGAGATGGACAGGGAGAGTGGGATTGTCCAGTTAATTGCAGATGGACAGGCAGAGAGGGATTGTCCAGTCAGTTGGAGATGGACAGGGAGAGAGGGAATATCTGGTTAGTTGGAGATGGACAGGTAGAGAGGTATTGTCCAGTTAGTTGGAGATGAATAGGCAGAAACGGATTGTCCAGTTGGTTGGAGACGGTCAGGGAGAGACAGATTGTCCAGTCGGTTGGAGATGGACAGGGAGAGTGGATTGTCCAGTCAGTTGGAGATGGCCAGGAAGAGAGAGATTGTCTGGTTAGTTGGAGATGGACAGGGAGAGAGGGATAGTACTGTCAGTTGGAGATGGACAGAGAGAGGAATTGTCCAGTCAGTTGGAGATGGCCAGGGAGAGTGTGATTGTCCAGTCAGTTGGAGATGGACAGGGAGAGAGGGATTGTCCAGTCGGTTGAAGATGGACAGGGAGAGATGCATTGTCCAGGTGGTTGGAGATGGAGAGGGAGCGAGGGATTGTCCAGTCAGTTGGAGATTTGGAGATGGACAGGGAGAGAGGGAATATCTGGTTAGTTGGAGATGGACAGGTAGACAGGTATTGTCCAGTTAGTTGGAGATGAATAGGGTTAGAAGGATTGTCCAGTCTGTTGGGGATGGGCAGGGGGAAAGGGATTGTCCAGTCAGTTGGAAATTTGGAGATGGACAGGGAGAGAGGAGGGATTGTCCAGTAAGTTGGATATGGACAGGCAGAGAGGGATGGTCCAGTCAGTTGGAGATGCACAGGGAGAGAGGGATTGTCTTGTCAGTTGGAGATGGACAGGGAGAGATGGATTGTCCAGTAGGTTGGAGATGGACAGGGAGAGAGGAGGGATTGTGCAGTCGGGTCGAGATGGGCAGGGAGAGAGGTATTGTCCAGTCAGTTGGAGGTGGACAGGCCGATAGGGATTGTCCAGTCAGTTGGAGATGGACATAGAGACAGGGGTTGTCCAGTCAGTTGGAGATAGACAGGCAGAGAGGGATTGTCCAGTCTGTTGGGGATGGGCAGGGGGAAAGGGATTGTCCAGTCAGTTGGTGATTTGGAGATGGGCAGGGAGAGAGGGGGGATTGTCCAGTCGGTTGGAGTTGGACAGTGAGGAGGGACTGTCCAGTCAGTTGGAGATGGACAGGGGGAGACGGACTGTCCAGTCAGTTGAAGATGGACAGTGAGAGTCGGATTGTCCAGTCAGTTGGAGATGGACAGGGAGAGAGGGATTGTCCAGTCATTTGGAGATGGACAGGCAGAGAGGGATTGTCCAGTCAGTTGGAGATAGACAGGGAGAGAGGAATTGTCCAGTCAGTTGAAGATGGACAGGCAGAGAGGGATTGTCCAGTCAGTTGGAGATGGACAGGGAGAGAGGAATTGTCCAGTCAGATTTAGATGGACAGGCAGAGAGGGATTGTCCTGTCAGTTGGAGATGGGCAGGGGGAAAGGGATTGTCCAGTCAGCTGGAGATGGAAAGAGAGAGAGGAGGGATTGCCCAGTCAGTTGGAGATGGACAGGTAGAGAGGTATTGTCCAGTTAGTTGGAGATGAATAGGCAGAGAGGGAATGTCCAGTTGGTTGGAGACGGTCAGGGAGAGACAGATTGTCCAGTCGGTTGGAGATGGACAGAGAGAGAGGGATTGTCTAGTTGGTTGGAGATGGACAGGGAGAGAGGGATTGTCCAGTCGGTTGAAGATGGACAGGGAGAGATGGATTGTCCAGGCAGTTGGAGATGGACAAGGAGCGAGGGATTGTCCAGTCAGTTGGAGATTTGGAGATGGACAGGGAGAGAGGAGGGATTGTCCAGTCGGTTGGAGGTGGACAGAGAGGAGGGATTGTCCAGTCAGTTGGAGATGGACAGGGAGAGTGGGATTGTCCAGTTAATTGCAGATGGACAGGCAGAGAGGGATTGTCCAGTCAGTTGGAGATGGACAGGGAGAGAGGGAATATCTGGTTAGTTGGAGATGGACAGGTAGAGAGGTATTGTCCAGTTAGTTGGAGATGAATAGGCAGAAACGGATTGTCCAGTTGGTTGGAGACGGTCAGGGAGAGACAGATTGTCCAGTCGGTTGGAGATGGACAGGGAGAGTGGATTGTCCAGTCAGTTGGAGATGGCCAGGAAGAGAGAGATTGTCTGGTTAGTTGGAGATGGACAGGGAGAGAGGGATAGTACTGTCAGTTGGAGATGGACAGAGAGAGGAATTGTCCAGTCAGTTGGAGATGGCCAGGGAGAGTGTGATTGTCCAGTCAGTTGGAGATGGACAGGGAGAGAGGGATTGTCCAGTCGGTTGAAGATGGACAGGGAGAGATGCATTGTCCAGGTGGTTGGAGATGGAGAGGGAGCGAGGGATTGTCCAGTCAGTTGGAGATTTGGAGATGGACAGGGAGAGAGGGAATATCTGGTTAGTTGGAGATGGACAGGTAGACAGGTATTGTCCAGTTAGTTGGAGATGAATAGGGTTAGAAGGATTGTCCAGTCTGTTGGGGATGGGCAGGGGGAAAGGGATTGTCCAGTCAGTTGGAAATTTGGAGATGGACAGGGAGAGAGGAGGGATTGTCCAGTAAGTTGGATATGGACAGGCAGAGAGGGATGGTCCAGTCAGTTGGAGATGCACAGGGAGAGAGGGATTGTCTTGTCAGTTGGAGATGGACAGGGAGAGATGGATTGTCCAGTAGGTTGGAGATGGACAGGGAGAGAGGAGGGATTGTGCAGTCGGGTCGAGATGGGCAGGGAGAGAGGTATTGTCCAGTCAGTTGGAGGTGGACAGGCCGATAGGGATTGTCCAGTCAGCTGGAGATGGACATAGAGACAGGGGTTGTCCAGTCAGTTGGAGATAGACAGGCAGAGAGGGATTGTCCAGTCTGTTGGGGATGGGCAGGGGGAAAGGGATTGTCCAGTCAGTTGGTGATTTGGAGATGGGCAGGGAGAGAGGGGGGATTGTCCAGTCGGTTGGAGTTGGACAGTGAGGAGGGACTGTCCAGTCAGTTGGAGATGGACAGGGGGAGACGGACTGTCCAGTCAGTTGAAGATGGACAGTGAGAGTCGGATTGTCCAGTCAGTTGGAGATGGACAGGGAGAGAGGGATTGTCCAGTCATTTGGAGATGGACAGGCAGAGAGGGATTGTCCAGTCAGTTGGAGATAGACAGGGAGAGAGGAATTGTCCAGTCAGTTGAAGATGGACAGGCAGAGAGGGATTGTCCAGTCAGTTGGAGATGGACAGGGAGAGAGGAATTGTCCAGTCAGATTTAGATGGACAGGCAGAGAGGGATTGTCCTGTCAGTTGGAGATGGGCAGGGGGAAAGGGATTGTCCGCTCAGTTGGAGATGGACAGGGAGAGCGGGATTGTCCAGTCAGTTGGAGATGGACAGGGAGGGAAGGATTGTCCAGTTAGTTGGACAGGGAGAGAGGGACTGTCCAGTCGGGTGGAGTTGGACAGGGAGAGATGGATTGTGCAGTCAGTTGGAGATTGACAGGGAGAGATGGATTGTGCAGTCAGTTGGAGATTTGGAGATGGTCAGAGAGAGAGGGATTGTCCAGTGAGTTGGAGATGGACAGAGAGAGAGGGATTGTCCAGTCAGTTGGAGATGGGCAGGGAGAGAGTGATTATCTGGTCAGTTGGAGATCGACAGTGAGAGAGTAATTGTCCAGTCAGTTGGAGATGGATAGGGAGAGAGGGATTGTCCAGTCAGTTGGAGATGGACAAGGAGAGAAGGATTCTCTAGTTGGTTGGTGATGGACAGGGAGAGAGGGATTGTCCAGTTGGTTGAAGATGGACAGGGAGAGATGGATTGTCCAGGCGGTTGGAGATGGACAGGGAGCGAGGGATTGTCTAGTGAGTTGGAGATTTGGAGATGGGCAGGGAGAGAGGAGGGATTGTCCAGTCGGTTGGATATGGACAGAGAGGAGGGATTGTCCAGTCAGTTGGAGATGGACAGGGAGAGTGGGATTGTCCAGTTAGTTGGAGATGGACAGGCAGAGAGGGAATATCTGGTTAGTTGGAGATGGACAGGTAGAGAGGTATTGTCCAGTTAGTTGGAGATGTATAGGCAGAGGGGGATTGTACAGTTGGTTGGAGACAGTCAGGGAGAGACAGATTGTCCAGTCGGTTGGAGATGGACAAGGAGAGTGGATTGTCCAGTCAGTTGGAGATGGCCAGGAAGAGAGGGATTGTCTGGTTACTTGGAGATGGACAGGGAGAGTGGGATAATACAGTCAGTTGGAGATAGACAGAGAGAGGGATTGTCCAGTCAGTTGGAGATGGACAGGGAGAGTGTCATTGTCCAGTCAGTTGGAGATGGACAGGGAGAGAGGGATTGTTTGGTCAGTTGAAGATGGACATGAAGAGAGGGATTGTCCAGTCAGCTGGAGATGGACAGGGAGATAGGGATTGTCGAGTCGGTTGGAGATACACAGGGAGAGAGGGATTGTCCAGTCAGTTGGAGATGGACAGGAAGTGAGGGATTGTCCAGTCAGTTGGAGATTTGGAGATGGACAGGGAGAGAGGGATTGTCCACTCAGTTGGAGATGGACACAGAGAAAGAGATTGTCCAGTCAGTTGGAGATAGACAGGCAGAGAAGGATTGTCCAGTCTGTTGGGGATGGGCAGGGGGCTAGGTATTGTCCAGTCAGTTGGAGATTTGGAGATGGACAGGTAGAGAGGGGGTATTGTCCAGTCAGTTGGAGATGGACAGAGAGGAGGGATTGTCCAGTAAATTGGATATGGACAGGCACAGAGGGATTGTCCAGTCAGTTGGAGATGGACAGGGAGAGAGGGATTTTCCAGTCAGTTGGAGATGGACAAGGAGAGAGGGATTGTCCAGTCAGTTGGAGATGGACAGGGAGGGAGGGATTGTCCACTCAGTTGGACAGGGAGAGAGGGATTGTCCAGTCGAGTGGAGTTGAACAGGGAGAGATGGATTGTGTAGTCAGTTGGAGATAGACAGGCAGAGACGGATTGTCCAGTCTGTTGGGGATGGGCAGGGGAAAAGGGATTGTCCAGTCAGTTGGAGATTTGGAGATGGACAGGGAGAGAGGGGGGATTGTCCAGTCGGTTGGAGATGGACAGAGAGGAGGGATTGTCCAGTAAGTTGGAGATCGACAGGTAGAGAGGGATTGTCCAGTCAGTTGGAGATGGACAGGGAGAGAGGGAATGTCCAGTCAGTTGGAGATGGACAGGCAGAGAGGGATTTTCCAGTCGGTTGGAGATGGGCAGGGGTATAGGGATTGTCCGCTCATTTGGAGATGGACAGGGAGAGTGGGATTGTCCAGTCGGTTGGAGATGGACAGGGAGAGAGGGATTGTCCAGTGAGTTGGAGATGGACAGAGAGAGAGGGATTGTCCAGTCAGTTGGAGATGGACAGGGGGAGCGGGATTGTCCAGTCAGTTGGAGATGGACAGAGAGAGAGGGATTGTCCAGTCAGTTGGAGATGGACAGGAAGAGAGGGATTGTCCAGTCAGTTGGAGATGGACAGGGGGAGCGGGATTGTCCAGTCAGTTGGACACGGACGGGGAGAGAGGGTTTGTGCAGTCGGTTGGCGATGGACAGGGAGAGAGTGATTATCTGGTCAGTTGGAGATCGACAGTGAGAGAGGGATTGTCCAAACGGTTGGAGATGGATAGGGAGAGAGGGATTGTCCAGTCAGTTGGAGATGGACAAGGAGAGAAGGATTGTCTAGTTGGTTGGAGATGGACAGGGAGAGAGGGATTGTCCAGTCGGTTGAAGATGGACAGGGAGAGATGCATTGTCCAGGCAGTTGGAGATGGACAGGGAGCGAGGGATTGTCCACTCAGTTGGAGATTTGGAGATGGACAGGGAGAGAGGGAATATCTGGTTAGTTGGAGATGGACAGGTAGAGAGGTATTGTCCAGTTAGTTGGAGATGAATAGGGTTAGAAGGATTGTCCAGTCTGTTGGGGATGGGCAGGGGGAAAGGGATTGTCCAGTCAGTTGGAAATTTGGAGATGGACAGGGAGAGACGGGGGATTGTCCAGTCGGTTGGAGATGGACAGAGAGGAGGGATTGTTCAGTAAGTTGGATATGGACAGGCAGAGAGGGATGGTCCAGTCAGTTGGAGATGCACAGGGAGAGAGGGATTGTCCAGTCAGTTGGAGATGGACAGGGAGAGATGGATTGTCCAGGCGGTTGGCGATGGGACAGCGAGGGTGGATTGTCCAGTAGGTTGGAGATGGACAGGGAGAGAGGAGGGATTGTGCAGTCGGGTCGAGATGGGCAGGGAGAGAGGTATTGTCCAGTCAGTTGGAGGTGGACAGGCCGATAGGGATTGTCCAGTCAGTTGGAGATGGACATAGCGACAGGGGTTGTCCAGTCAGTTGGAGATGGGCAGGGGGAAAGGGATTGTCCAGTCAGTTGGTGATTTGGAGATGGGCAGGGAGAGAGGGGGGATTGTCCAGTCGGTTGGAGTTGGACAGAGAGGAGGGACTGTCCAGTCAGTTGGAGATGGACAGGGGGAGATGGACTGTCCAGTCAGTTGAAGATGGACAGTGAGAGTCGGATTGTCCAGTCAGTTGGAGATGGACAGGGAGAGAGGGATTGTCCAGTCATTTGGAGATGGACAGGCAGAGAGGGATTGTCCACTCAGTTGGAGATAGACAGGGAGAGAGGAATTGTCCAGTCAGTTGGAGATGGACAGGCAGAGAGGGATTGTCCAGTCAGTTGGAGATGGACAGGGAGAGAGGAATTGTCCAGTCAGTTTTAGATGGACAGGCAGAGAGGGATTGCCCTGTCAGTTGGAGATGGGCAGGGGGAAAGGGATTGTCCGCTCAGTTGGAGATGGACAGGGAGAGCGGGATTGTCCAGTCAGTTGGAGATGGGACAGGGAGGGAAGGATTGTCCAGTTAGTTGGACAGGGAGAGAGGGACTGTCCAGTCGGGTGGAGTTGGACAGGGAGAGATGGATTGTGCAGTCAGTTGGAGATGGACAGGGAGAGATGGATTGTGCAGTCAGTTGGAGATTTGGAGATGGTCAGAGAGAGAGGGATTGTCCAGTGAGATGGAGATGGACAGAGAGAGAGGGATTGTCCAGTCAGTTGGAGATGGACAGGGAGAGAGTGATTATCTGGTCAGTTGGAGATCGACAGTGAGAGAGGAATTGTCCAGTCGCTTGGAGATGGATAGGGAGAGAGGGATTTTCCAGTCAGTTGGAGATGGACAAGGAGAGAAGGATTCTCTAGTTGGTTGGTGATGGACAGGGAGAGAGGGATTGTATAGTCGGTTGAAGATGGACAGGGAGAGATGGATTGTCCAGGCGGTTGGAGATGGACAAGGAGCGAGGGATTGTCTAGTCAGTTGGAGAATTGGAGATGGACAGGGAGAGAGGAGGGATTGTCCAGTAGGTTGGATATGGA
Source organism: Mobula birostris (assembly GCF_030028105.1). Taxonomy (NCBI): domain Eukaryota; kingdom Metazoa; phylum Chordata; class Chondrichthyes; order Myliobatiformes; family Myliobatidae; genus Mobula; species Mobula birostris. The sequence continues at coordinate 44,930 of NW_027275541.1, read as the reverse complement.
CAGAGAGGAGGGATTGTCCAGTCAGTTGGAGATGGACAGGGAGAGTGGGATTGTCCAGTTAGTTGGAGATGGACAGGCAGAGAGGGAATATCTGGTTAGTTGGAGATGGACAGGTAGAGAGGTATTGTCCAGTTCGTTGGAGATGAATAGGCAGAGGGGGATTGTCCAGTTGGTTGGAGACGGTCAGGGAGAGACAGATTGTCCAGTCGGTTGGAGATGGACAAGGAGAGTGGATTGTCCAGTCAGTTGGAGATGGCCAGGAAGAGAGGGATTGTCTGGTTAGTTGGAGATGAACAGGGAGAGAGGGATAGTACAGTCAGTTGGAGATGGACAGGCAGAGAGGGATTGTCCAGTCAGTTGGAGATGGACAGGGAGAGAGTGATTGTCCAGTCAGTTGGAGATGGACAGGGAGAGAAGGATTGTTTGGTCAATTGAAGATGGACATGAAGAGAGGGATTGTCCAGTCAGTTGGAGATGGACAGGGAGAGAAGGATTGTCCAGTTGGTTGGAGATGGACAGCGAGAGAGGGATTGTCCTGTCGGTTGCAGATAGTCAGGGAGAGAGGGATTGTCCAGTCAGTTGGAGATGGACAGGGAGAGAGGAATTGTCCAGTCAGTTTGAGATGGACAGGCAGAGAGGGATTGTCCAGTCAGTTGGAGATGGACAGGGAGAGCGGGATTGTCTAGTCACTTGGAGATGGACAGGGAGGGAAGGATTGTCCAGTTAGTTGGACAGGGAGAGAGGGGCTGTCCAGTCGTGTGGAGTTGGACAGGGAGAGATGGATTGCCCAGTCAGTTGGAGATGGACAGGGAGAGATGGATTGTGCAGTCAGTTGGAGATTTGGAGATGGTCAGAGAGAGAGGGATTGTCCAGTGACTTGGAGATGGACAGAGAGAGCGGGATTGTCCAGTCAGTTGGCGATGGACAGGGGGAGCGGGATTGTCCAGTCAGCTGGAGATGGAAAGAGAGAGAGGAGGGATTGCCCAGTCAGTTGGAGATGGACAGGTAGAGAGGTATTGTCCAGTTAGTTGGAGATGAATAGGCAGAGAGGGAATGTCCAGTTGGTTGGAGACGGTCAGGGAGAGACAGATTGTCCAGTCGGTTGGAGATGGACAGAGAGAGAGGGATTGTCTAGTTGGTTGGAGATGGACAGGGAGAGAGGGATTGTCCAGTCGGTTGAAGATGGACAGGGAGAGATGGATTGTCCAGGCAGTTGGAGATGGACAAGGAGCGAGGGATTGTCCAGTCAGTTGGAGATTTGGAGATGGACAGGGAGAGAGGAGGGATTGTCCAGTCGGTTGGAGGTGGACAGAGAGGAGGGATTGTCCAGTCAGTTGGAGATGGACAGGGAGAGTGGGATTGTCCAATTAATTGCAGATGGACAGGCAGAGAGGGATTGTCCAGTCAGTTGGAGATGGACAGGGAGAGAGGGAATATCTGGTTAGTTGGAGATGGACAGGTAGAGAGGTATTGTCCAGTTAGTTGGAGATGAATAGGCAGAAACGGATTGTCCAGTTGGTTGGAGACGGTCAGGGAGAGACAGATTGTCCAGTCGGTTGGAGATGGACAGGGAGAGTGGATTGTCCAGTCAGTTGGAGATGGCCAGGAAGAGAGAGATTGTCTGGTTAGTTGGAGATGGACAGGGAGAGAGGGATAGTACAGTCAGTTGGAGATGGACAGAGAGAGGAATTGTCCAGTCAGTTGGAGATGGACAGGGAGAGTGTGATTGTCCAGTCAGTTGGAGATGGACAGGGAGAGAGGGATTGTTTGGTCAGTTGAAGATGGACATGAAGAGAGGGATTGTCCAGTCAGCTGGAGATGGACAGGGAGATAGGGATTGTCGAGTCGGTTGGAGATACACAGGGAGAGAGGGATTGTCTAGTCAGTTGGAGATGGACAGGAAGTGAGGGATTGTCCAGTCAGTTGGAGATTTGGAGATGGACAGGGAGAGAGGGATTGTCCACTCAGTTGGAGATGGACACAGAGAAAGAGATTGTCCAGTCAGTTGGAGATAGACAGGCAGAGAAGGATTGTCCAGTCTGTTGGGGATGGGCAGGGGGCTAGGTATTGTCCAGTCAGTTGGAGATTTGGAGATGGACAGGGAGAGAGGGGGTATTGTCCAGTCGGTTGGAGGTGGACAGAGAGGAGGGATTGTCCAGTCAGTTGGAGATGGACAGGGAGAGTGAGATTGTCCAGTTAATTGCAGATGGACAGGCAGAGAGGGATTGTCCAGTCAGTTGGAGATGGACAGGGAGAGAGGGAATATCTGGTTAGTTGGAGATGGACAGGTAGAGAGGTATTGTCCAGTTAGTTGGAGATGAATAGGCAGAAACGGATTGTCCAGTTGGTTGGAGACGGTCAGGGAGAGACAGATTGTCCAGTCGGTTGGAGATAGACAGGGAGAGTGGATTGTCCAGTCAGTTGGAGATGGCCAGGAAGAGAGAGATTGTCTGGTTAGTTGGAGATGGACAGGGAGAGAGGGATAGTACAGTCAGTTGGAGATGGACAGGCAGAGAGGGATTGTCCAGTCAGTTGGAGATGGACAGGGAGAGAGTGATTGTCCAGTCAGTTGGAGATGGACAGGGAGAGAAGGATTGTTTGGTCAATTGAAGATGGACATGAAGAGAGGGATTGTCCAGTCAGCTGGAGATTGACAGGGAGATAAGGATTGTCGAGGCGGTTGGAGATTCACTGGGAGAGAGGGATTGTCCAGTCAGTTGGAGATGGACAGGGAGAGAAGGATTGTCCAGTTGGTTGGAGATGGACAGCGAGAGAGGGATTGTCCAGTCGGTTGCAGATAGTCAGGGAGAGAGGGATTGTCCAGTCAGTTGGAGATGGACAGGGAGAGAGGAATTGTCCAGTCAGTTTGAGATGGACAGGCAGAGAGGGATTGTCCAGTCAGTTGGAGATGGGAAGGGGGAAAGGGATTGTCCGCTCAGTTGGAGATGGACAGGGAGAGATGGATTGTGCAGTCAGTTGGAGATTTGGAGATGGTCAGAGAGACAGGGATTGTCCAGTGAGTTGGAGATGGACAGAGAGAGAGGGATTGTCCAGTCAGTTGGAGATGGACAGAGAGAGAGGAGGGATTGCCCAGTCAGCTGGAGATGGACAGAGAGAGAAGGAGGGATTGCCCAGTCAGTTGGAGATGGACAGGTAGAGAGGTATTGTCCAGTTAGTTGGAGATGAATAGGCAGAGAGGGAATGTCCAGTTGGTTGGAGACGGTCAGGGAGAGACAGATTGTCCAGTCGGTTGGAGATGGACAGAGAGAGAGGGATTGGCTAGTTGGTTGGAGATGGACAGGGAGAGAGGGAATGTCCAGTCGGTTGAAGATGGACAGGGAGAGATGGATTGTCCAGGCGGTTGGAGATGGACAGGGTGCGAGGGATTGTCCAGTCAGTTGGAGATTTGGAGATGGACAGGGAGAGAGGAGGGATTGTCCAGTCAGTTGGAGATGGACAGGGAGAGTGGGATTGTCCAGTTAATTGGAGATGGACAGGCAGAGAGGGATTGTCCAGTCATTTGGAGATGGACAGGGAGAGAGGTATTGTCCAGTTAGTTGGAGATGAATAGGCAGAAAGGGATTGTCCAGTTGGTTGGACACGGTCAGGGAGAGACAGATTGTCCAGTCGGTTGGAGATGGACAGGGAGAGTGGATTGTCCAGTCAGTTGGAGATGGCCAGGAAGAGAGGGATTGTCTGGTTAGTTGGAGATGGACAGGGAGAGAGGGATAGTACAGTCAGTTGGGGATGGGCAGGGGGAAAGGGATTGTCCAGTCAGTTGGAGATTTGGAGATGGACAGGGAGAAAGGGGGGATTGTCCAGTCGGTTGGAGATGGACAGAGAGGAGGGATTGTCCAGTACGTTGGATATGGACAGGCAGAGAGGGATTGTCCAGTCAGTTGGAGATGCACAGGGAGAGAGGGATTGTCCAGTCAGTTGGAGATGGACAGGGAGGGAGGGATTGTCCAGTCAGTTGGAGATAGACAGGCAGAGACGGATTGTCCAGTCTGTTGGGGATGGGCAGGGGGAAAGGGATTGTCCAGTCAGTTGGAGATTTGGAGATGGACAGGGAGAGAGGGGGGATTGTCCAGTCGGTTGGAGATGGACAGAGAGGAGGGAATGTCCAGTCAGTTGGAGATGGACAGGCAGAGAGGGATTTTCCAGACGGTTGGAGATGGGCAGGGAGAGAAGGATTGTCCAGTCGGTTGGAGAGGAACAGCGAGAGAGGGATTGTCTAGTCGGTTGCAGATAGTCAGGGAGAGAGAGATTGTCCAGTCAGTTGGAGATAGACAGGGAGAGAGGGATAGTCTAGTCAGTTGGAGATTTGGAGATGGAGAGGGATAGAGGAGGGATTGTCCAGTAGGTTGGAGATGGACAGGGAGAGACAGATTGTCCAGTCGGTTGGAGATGGACAGGGAGAGTGGATTGTCCAGTCAGTTGGAGATGGCCTGGTAGAGAGGTATTGTCCAGTTAGTTGGAGATGAATAGGCAGAAAGGGATTGTCCAGTTGGTTGGAGACGGTCAGGGAGAGACAGATTGTTCAGTCGGTTGGAGATGGACAGGGAGAGTGGATTGTCCAGTCAGTTGGAGATGGCCAGGAAGAGAGGGATTGTCTGGTTAGTTGGAGATGGACAGGGAGAGAGGGATAGTACAGTCAGTTGGAGATGGACAGAGAGAGAGGGATTGTCCAGTAAGTTGGAGATGGACAGGGAGAGAGTGATTGTCCAGTCAGTTGGAGATGGACAGGTAGAGAGGGATGGTTTGGTCAGCTGAAGATGGACATGAAGAGAGGGATTGTCCAGTCAGCTGGAGATGGACAGGGAGATAGGGATTGTCGAGTCGATTGGAGATGGACAGGGAGAGATGGATTGTCCAGTCTTTTGGAGATAGACAGGGAGAGAGGAATTGTCTAGTCAGTTGGAGATTTGGAGATGGAGAGGGATAGAGGAGGGATTGTCCAGTTGGTTGGAGATGGACAGAGAGGAGGGATTGTCCAGTGAGTTGGAGATGGACAGAGAGAGAGGGATTGTTCAGTCAGTTGGAGATGGACAGGGGGAGCGGGATTGTCCAGTCAGTTGGAGATGGACAGAGAGAGAGGGATTGTCCAGTCAGTTGGAGATGGACAGGAACAGAGGGATTGTCCAGTCAGTTGGAGATGGACAGGGGGAGCAGGATTGTCCAGTCAGTTGGAGACGGACGGGGAGAGAGGGTTTGTGCAGTAGGTTGGCGATGGACAGGGAGAGAGTGATTATCTGGTCAGTTGGAGATCGACAGTGAGAGAGGGATTGTCCAGACGGTTGGAGATGGATAGGGAGAGAGGGATTGTCCAGTCAGTTGGAGATGGACAAGGAGAGAAGGATTGTCTAGTTGGTTGGAGATGGACAGGGAGAGAGGGATTGTCCAGTCGGTTGAAGATGGACAGGGAGAGATGGATTGTCCAGGCGGTTGGAGATGGACAGGGAGCGAGGGATTGTACAGTCAGTTGGAGATTTGGAGATGGACAGGGAGAGAGGGAATATCTGGTTAGTTGGAGATGGACAGGTAGAGAGGTATTGTCCAGTTAGTTGGAGATGAATTGGCAGAGGGGGATTGTCCAATTGGTTGGAGACGGTCAGGGAGAGACAGATTGTCCAGTCGGTTGGAGATGGACAAGGAGAGTGGATTGTCCAGTCAGTTGGAGATGGCCAGGAAGAGAGGGATTGTCTGGTTAGTTGGAGATGGACAGGGAGAGAGGGATAGTACAGTCAGTTGGAGATGGACAGGCAGAGAGGGATTGTCCAGTCAGTTGGAGATGGACAGGGAGAGAGTGATTGTCCAGTCAGTTGGAGATGGACAGGGAGAGAAGGATTGTTTGGTCAATTGAAGATGGACATGAAGAGAGGGATTGTCCAGTCAGCTGGAGATTGACAGGGAGATAGGGATTGTCGAGGCGGTTGGAGATTCACTGGGAGAGAGGGATTGTCCAGTCAGTTGGAGATGGACAGGGAGAGAAGGATTGTCCAGTTGGTTGGAGATGGACAGCGAGAGAGGGATTGTCCAGTCGGTTGCAGATAGTCAGGGACAGAGGGATTGTCCAGTCAGTTGGAGATGGACAGGGAGAGAGGAATTGTCCAGTCAGTTTGAGATGGACAGGCAGAGAGGGATTGTCCAGTCAGTTGGAGATGGGAAGGGGGAAAGGGATTGTCCGCTCAGTTGGAGATGGACAGGGAGAGATGGATTGTGCAGTCAGTTGGAGATTTGGAGATGGTCAGAGAGACAGGGATTGTCCAGTGAGTTGGAGATGGACAGAGAGAGAGGGATTGTCCAGTCAGTTGGAGATGGACAGGGGGAGCGGGATTGTCCAGTCAGCTGGAGATGGACAGAGAGAGAGGAGGGATTGCCCAGTCAGTTGGAGATGGACAGGTAGAGAGGTATTGTCCAGTTAGTTGGAGATGAATAGGCAGAAAGGGATTGTCCAGTTGGTTGGAGACGGTCAGGGAGAGACAGATTTTCCAGTCGGTTGGAGATGGACAGGGGGAGTGGATTGTCCAGTCAGTTGGAGATGGCCAGGAAGAGAGGGATTGTCTGGTTAGTTGGAGATGGACAGGGAGAGAGGGATAGTACAGTCAGTTGGAGATGAACAGAGAGAGGGATTGTCCAGTCAGTTGGAGATGGACAGGGAGAGTGTGATTGTCCAGTCAGTTGGAGATGGACAGGGAGAGAGGGATTGTTTGGTCAGTTGAAGATGAACATGAAGAGAGGGATTGTCCAGTCAGTTGGAGATGGACAGGGAGAGACGGATTGTCCAGTCGGTTGCAGATGGACAGCGAGAGAGGGATTGTCTAGTCGGTTGCAGATAGTCAGGGAGAGAGGGATTGTCCAGTCAGTTGGAGATGGACAGGGAGAGAGGGATTTTCCAGTCAGTTGGAGAGTTGAAGATGGACAGGGAGAGAGGAGGGATTGTCCAGTCGGTTCGAGATGGACAGGGAGAGAGGTATAGTCCAGTCAGTTGGAGATGGACAGGCAGAGAGGGAATGTCCAGTCAGTTGGAGATGGACAGGAAGTGAGGGATTGTCCAGTCAGTTGGAGATTTGGAGATGGACAGGGAGAGAGGGATTGTCCACTCAGTTGGAGATGGACACAGAGAAAGAGATTGTCCAGTCAGTTGGAGATAGACAGGCAGAGAAGGATTGTCCAGTCTGTTGGGCAGGGGGCTAGGTATTGTCCAGTGAGTTGGAGATTGGAGATGGACAGGGAGAGAGGGGGTATTGTCAGTCGGTTGGAGATGGACAGAGAGGAGGGATTGTCCAGTAAATTGGATATGGACAGGCACAGAGGGATTGTCCAGTCAGTTGGAGATGGACAGGGAGAGAGGGATTGTCCAGTCAGTTGGAGATGGACAAAGAGAGAGTGATTGTCCAGTCAGTTGGAGATGGACAGGGAGAGAGGGATTGTTTGGTCAGTTGAAGATGGACATGAAGAGAGGATTGTCCAGTCAGCTGGAGATGGACAAGGAGATAGGGATTGTCCAGTCTGTTGGGGATGGGCAGGGGAAAGGGGGGATTGTCCAGTCGGTTGGAGTTTGACAGAGAGGAGGGACTGTCCAGTCAGTTGGAGATGGACAGGGGGAGACGGACTGTCCAGTCGGTTGAAGATGGACAGGGAGAGTCAGATTGTCCAGTCAGTTGGAGATGGACAGGGAGAGAGGGATTGTCCAGTCAGTTGGAGATGGACAGGCAGAGAGGGATTGTCCAGTCAGTTGGAGATGGACAGGGAGAGAGGATTTGTCCAGTCAGTTGGAGATGGACAGGTAGAGAGGGATTGTCCAGTCAGTTGGAGATGGACAGGGAGAGAGGAATTGTCCAGTCAGTTTGAGATGGACAGGCAGAGAGGGATTGTCCCAGTCAGTTGGAGATGGGCAGGGGAAAGGGATTGTCCGCTCAGTTGGAGATGGACAGGTAGAGCGGATTGTCCAGTCAGTTGGAGATGGACAGGGAGGGAAGGATTGTCCAGTTAGTTGGACAGGGAGAGAGGGGACTGTCCAGTCGGGTGGAGTTGGACAGGGAGAGATGGATTGTGCAGTCAGTTGGAGATGGACAGGGAGAGATGGATTGTGCAGTCAGTTGGAGATTTGGAGATGGTCAGAGAGAGAGGGATTGTCCAGTGAGTTGGAGATGGACAGGGAGCGAGGGATTGTCCAGTCAGTTGGATATTTGGAGATGGACAGGGAGAGAGGAGGGATTGTGCAGTCACTTGGAGATGGACAGAGAGGAGGGATTGTCCAGTCAGTTGGAGATGGACAGGGAGAGCAGGATTGTCCAGTCAGTTGGAGATGGACAGGAACAAAGGGATTGCCCAGTCAGTTGGAGATGGACAGAGTGAGAGAAATTGACCCAGTCAGTTGGAGACGGACAGGGAGGGAGGGTTTGTGCAGTCGGTTGGAGATGGATAGGGAGAGAGGGATTGTCCAGTCAGTTGGAGATGGATAGGAGAGAGGGATTGTCCAGTCAGTTGGAGATGGACAAGGAGAGAAGGATTGTCTAGTTGGTTGGAGATGGACAGGGAGAGAGGATTGTCCAGTCGGTTGAAGATGGACAGGGGAGATGGATTGTCCAGGCGCTTGGAGATGGACAGGGAGCGAGGGATTGTCAGTCAGTTGGATATTTGGAGATGGACAGGGAGAGAGGAGGGATTGTGCAGTCACTTGGAGATGGACAGAGAGGAGCGATTGTCCAGTCAGTTGGAGATGGGACAGGGAGAGTGGATTGTCCAGTTAGTTGGAGATGGACAGGCAGAAAGGGATTGTCCAGTCAGTTGGAGATGGACAGGGAGAGGGGGAATATCTGGTTAGTTGGAGATGGACAGGGAGAGCTGAATTGTCCAGTCAGCTGGAGATGGACAGGTAGAGAGGTATTGTGCAGTTAGTTGGAGATGAATCGGCAGAGAGGGATTGTCCAGTTGGTTGGAGACGGTCAGGGAGCGACAGATTGTCCAGTCGGTGGAGATGGACAGGAGAGTGGATTGCCCAGTCAGTTGGAGATGGCCAGGAAGAGAGGGATTGTCTGGTTAGTTGGAGATGGACAGCGAGAGAGGGATTGTACAGTCAGTTAGAGATGGACAGAGATAGAGGGATTGTCCAGTCAGTTGGCATGGACAGGGAGAGAGTGATTGTCCAGTCGGTTGGAGATGGACAGGGAGAGAGGGATTCTTTGGTCAGTTGAAGATGGACATGAAGAGAGGATTGTCCAGTCAGCTGGAGATGGACAGGGAGACAGGGATTGTCGAGTCGCTTGGAGATGCACAGGGAGAGAGGATTGTCCAGTCAGTTGAAGATGGACAGGAAGAGAAGGATTGTCCAGTCGGTTGGAGATGGACAGCGAGAGAGGGATTGTCTAGTCGGTTGGAGATAGTCAGGGAGAGAGGGATTGTCCAGTCTGTTGGGGATGGGCAGGGGGAAAGGGATTGTCCAGTCAGTTGGAGATTTGGAGATGGACAGGGAGAGAGGGGGGATTGTCCAGTCGGTTGGAGATGGACAGAGAGGAGGGATTGTCCAGTACGTTGGATATGGACAGGCAGAGAGGGATTGTCCAGTCAGTTGGAGATGCACAGGGAGAGAGGGATTGTCCCAGTCAGTTGGAGATGGACAGGGAGAGATGGATTGTCCAGTCGGTTGGCGATGGACAGCGAGGGTGGATTGTCCAGTAGGTTGGAGATGGACAGGGAGAGAGAGGGATTGTGCAGTCGGGTCGAGATGGGCAGGGAGAGAGGTATTGTCCAGTCAGTTGGAGGTGGACAGGCGATAGGGATTGTCCAGTCAGTTGGAGATGGACATAGAGACAGGGATTGTCCAGTCAGTTGGAGATAGACAGGCAGAGAGGATTGTCCAGTCTGTTGGAGATGGGCAGGGGGAAAGGGATTGTCCAGTCAGTTGGAGATGGACAGGGGAGAGAGGGAATATCTGGTTAGTTGGAGATGGACAGGTAGAGAGGTATTGTCCAGTTAGTTGGAGATGAATAGGCAGAGGGGGATTGTCCAGTTGGTTGGAGACGGTCAGGGAGAGACAGATTGTCCAGTCGGTTGGAGATGGACAGGGAGAGTGGATTGTCCAGTCAGTTGGAGATGGCCAGGAAGAGAGGGATTGTCTGGTTAGTTGAGATGGACAGGGAGAGAGGGATAGTACAGTCAGTTGGAGATGGACAGAGAGAGAGGGATTGTCCAGTCAGCAGTCAGTTGGAGATGGACAGGGAGAGAAGGATTGTTTGGTCAATGGAAGATGGACATGAAGAGAGGGATTGTCCAGTCAGCTGGAGATGGACAGGGAGATAGGGATTGTCGAGGCTGTTGGAGATTCACAGGGAGAGAGGGATTGTCCAGTCAGTTGGAGATGGACAGGGAGAGAAGGATTGTCCAGTTGGTTGGGGATGGACAGCGAGAGAGGGATTGTCCAGTCGGTTGCAGATAGTCAGGGAGAGAGGGATTGTCCAGTCAGTTGGAGATCGACAGGGAGAGAGGAATTGTCCAGTCAGTTTGAGATGGACAGGCAGAGAGGGATTGTCCAGTCAGTTGGAGATGCGCAGGGGGAAAGGGATTGTCCGCTCAGTTGGAGATGGACAGGGAGAGCGGGATTGTCTAGTCAGTTGGAGATGGACAGGGAGGGAAGGATTGTCCAGTTAGTTGGACAGGGAGAGAGGGACTGTCCAGTCGTGTGGAGTTGGACAGGGAGAGATGGATTGTGCAGTCAGTTGGAGATTTGGAGATGGTCAGAGAGAGAGGGATTGTCCAGTCAGTTGGAGATGGACAGGGGGAGCGGGATTGTCCAGTCAGCTGGAGATGGACAGAGAGAGAGGAGGGATTGCCCAGTCAGTTGGAGATGGACAGGTAGAGCGGTATTGTCCAGTTAGTTGGAGATGAATAGGCAGAGAGGGAATGTCCAGTTGGTTGGAGACGGTCAGGGAGATACAGATTGTCCAGTCGGTTGGAGATGGACAGGGAGAGTAGATTGTCCAGTTAGTTGGAGATGGCCAGGAAGAGAGGGATTGTCTGGTTAGTTGGAGATGGACAGGGAGAGGGGGATTGTACAGTCAGTTGGAGATGGACAGAGAGAGAGGGATTGTCTATTTCGTTGGAGATGGACAGGGAGAGAGGGTTTGTCCAGTCGGTTGAAGATGGACAGGGAGAGATGGATTGTCCAGGCGGTTGGAGATGGAGAGGGAGCGAGGGATTGTCCAGTCAGTTGGAGATTTGGAGATGGACAGGGAAAGAGGAGGGATTGTCCAGTCGGTTGGAGATGGTCAGAGAGGAGGGATTGTCCAGTCAGTTGGAGATGGACAGGGAGAGTGGGATTGTCCAGTTAATTGGAGATGGACAGGGAGAGAGGGATTGTTTGGTCAGTTGAAGATGGACATGAAGAGAGGGATTGTCCAGTCAGCTGGAGATGGACAGGGAGATAGGGATTGTCGAGTCGGTTGGAGATACACAGGGAGAGAGGGATTGTCCAGTCAGTTGGAGATGGACAGGGAGAGAAGGATTGTCCAGTCGGTTGGAGATGGACAGCGAGAGAGGGATTGTCTAGTCGGTTGCAGATAGTCAGGGAGAGAGGGATTGTCCAGTCAGTTGGAGATGGACAGGGAGAGAGGGATTTTCCAGTCAGTTGGAGATTTGAAGATGGACAGGGAGAGAGGAGGGATTGTCCATTCGGTTCGAGATGGACAGGGAGAGAGTTATTGTCCAGTCAGTTGGAGATGGACAGGCAGACAGGGAATGTCCAGTCTGTTGGGGATGGGCAGGGGGCTAGGTATTGTCAAGTCAGTTGGAGATTTGGAGATGGACAGGGAGAGAGGGGGTATTGTCCAGTCGGTTGGAGATGGACAGAGAGGAGGGATTGTCCAGTAAATTGGATATGGACAGGCACAGAGGGATTGTCCAGTCAGTTGGAGATGGACAGGGAGAGAGGGATTGTCCAGTCAGTTGGAGATGGACAAGGAGAGAGGGATTGTCCAGTCAGTTGGAGATGGACAGGGAGGGAGGGATTGTCCAGTCAGTTGGACAGAGAGAGAGGGATCGTCCAGTCGGGTGGAGTTGGACAGGGAGAGATGGATTGTGCAGTCAGTTGGAGATAGACAGACAGAGACGGATTGTCCAGTCTGTTGGGGATGGGCAGGGGGAAAGGGATTGTCCAGTCAGTTGGAGATTTGGAGATGGACAGGGAGAGACGGGGGATTGTCCAGTCGGTTGGAGATGGACAGAGAGGAGGGATTGTCCAGTAAGTTGGAGATCGACAGGTAGAGAGGGATTGTCCAGTCAGTTGGAGATGGACAGAGAGAGAGGGAATGTCCAGTCAGTTGGAGATGGGCAGGCAGAGAGGGATTTTCCAGTCGGTTGGAGAGGAACAGCGAGAGAGGGATTGTCTAGTCGGTTGCAGATAGTCAGGGAGAGAGGGATTGTCCAGTCAGTTGGAGATAGACAGGGAGAGAGGGATAGTCTAGTCAGTTGGAGATTTGGAGATGGAGAGGGATAGAGGAAGGATTGTCCAGTTGGTTGGAGATGGACAGGGAGAGACAGATTGTCCAGTCGGTTGGAGATGGACAGGGAGAGTGGATTGTCCAGTCAGTTGGAGATGGCCTGGTAGAGAGGTATTGTCCAGTCAGTTGGAGATGAATAGGCAGAAAGGGATTGTCCAGTTGGTTGGAGACGGTCAGGGAGAGACAGATTGTCCAGTCGGTTGGAGATGGACAGGGAGAGTGGATTGTCCAGTCAGTTGGAGATGGCCTGGTAGAGAGGTATTGTCCAGTTAGTTGGAGATGAATAGGCAGAAAGGGATTGTCCACTTGGTTGGAGACGGTCAGGGAGAGACAGATTGTCCAGTCGGTTTTGAGATGGACAGGGAGAGTGGATTGTCCAGTCAGTTGGAGATGGCCAGGAAGAGAGGGATTGTCTGGTTAGTTGGAGATGGACAGGGAGAGAGGGATAGTACAGTCAGTTGGAGATGGACAGAGAGAGAGGGATTGTCCAGTCAGTTGGAGATGGACAGGGAGAGAGTGATTGTCCAGTCAGTTGGAGATGGACAGGGAGAGAGGGATGGTTTGGTCAGTTCAAGATGGACATGAAGAGAGGGATTGTCCAGTCAGCTGGAGATGGAGAGGGAGATAGGGATTGTCGAGTCGGTTGGAGATACACAGGGAGAGAGGGATTGTCCAGTCAGTTGGAGATGGACAGGGAGAGAAGGATTGTCCAGTCGGTTGGAGATGGACAGCGAGAGAGGGATTGTCTAGTCAGTTGCAGATAGTCAGGGAGAGAGGGATTGTCCAGTCAGTTGGAGATAGACAGGGAGAGAGGGATTTTCCAGTCAGTTGGAGTTTTGAAGATGGACAGGGAGAGAGGAGGGATTGTCCAGTCGGTTCGAGATGGACAGGGAGAGAGGTATTGTCCAGTCAGTTGGAGATGGACAGGCAGAGAGGGAATGTCCAGTCAGTTGGAGATGGACAGGAAGTGAGGGATTGTCCAGTCAGTTGGAGATTTGGAGATGGACAGGGAGAGAGGGATTGTCCACTCAGTTGGAAATGGACATACAGAGAGAGATTGTCCAGTCAGTTGGAGATAGACAGGCAGAGAAGGATTGTCCAGTCTGTTGGGGATGGGCAGGGGGCTAGGTATTGTCCAGTCAGTTGGAGATTTGGAATGGACAGGGAGAGAGGGGGTATTGTCCAGTCGGTTGGAGATGGACAGGGAGAGAGGGATTGTCCAGTCAGTTGGAGATGGACAAGGAGAGAGGGATTGTCCAGTCAGTTGGAGATGGACAGGGAGGGAGGGATTGTCCAGTCAGTTGGACAGGGAGAGAGGGATTGTCCAGTTGGGTGGAGTTGGACTGGGAGAGATGGATTGTGCAGTCAGTTGGAGATAGACAGGCAGAGACGGATTGTCCAGTCTGTTGGGGATGGGCAGGGGGAAAGGGATTGTCCAGTCAGTTGGAGATTTGGAGATGCACAGGGAGAGAGGATGGATTTTCCATTCGTTTGGAGATGGGCAGGGAGAGAGGGATTGTCCAGTCAGTTGGAGATGGACAGGCAGAGAGGGATTGTCCAGTCAGTTGGAGATAGACAGGCAGAGACGGATTGTCCAGTCTGTTGGGGATGGGCAGGGGGAAAGGGATTGTCCAGTCAGTTGGAGATTTGGAGATGGACAGGGAGAGAGGGGGGATTGTCCAGTCGGTTGGAGATGGACAGAGAGGAGGGATTGTCCAGTAAGTTGGAGATCGACAGGTAGAGAGGGATTGTCCAGTCAGTTGGAGATGGACAGGGAGAGAGGGAATGTCCAGTCAGTTGGAGATGGACTGGCAGAGAGGGATTTTCCAGTCGGTTGGAGATGGGCAGGGGTATAGGGATTGTCCGCTCATTTGGAGATGGACAGGGAGAGTGGGATTGTCCAGTCGGTTGGAGATGGACAGGGAGAGAGGGATTGTCCAGTCAGTTGGAGATGGACAGGGAGAGATGGATTGTCCAGTCTTTTGGAGATAGACAGGGAGAGAGGGATTGTCTAGTCAGTTGGAGATTTGGAGATGGACAGGGATAGAGGATGGATTGTTCAGTTGGTTGGAGATGGACAGAGAGGAGGGATTGTCCAGTTAGTTGGAGATGGACAGGGAGAGAGGGATTGTCCAATCGCTTGGAGATGGACATGGAGAGAAGGAATATCTGGGCAGTTGGAGATGGACAGGGAGAGAGGGATTTTCCAGTCAGTTGGAGATTTGAAGATGGACAGGGAGAGAGGAGGGATTGTCCAGTCGGTTCGAGATGGACAGGGAGAGAGGTATTGTCCAGTCAGTTGGAGATGGACAGGCAGAGAGGGAATGTCCAGTCAGTTGGAGATGGACAGGAAGTGAGGGATTGTCCAGTCAGTTGGAGATTTGAAGATGGACAGGGAGAGACGGATTGTCCACTCAGTTGGAGATGGACATAGAGAGAGAGATTGTCCAGTCAGTTGGAGATGGACAGAGAGGAGGGATTGTCCAGTAAATTGGATATGGACGGGCACAGAGGGATTGTCCAGTCAGTTGAAGATCGACAGGGAGAGAGGGATTGTCCAGTCCATTGGAGATGGACAGTGAGAGAGGGGTTGTCCAGTCAGTTGGAGGTTTGTGGATGGACAGGGAGAGAGAAGGTATTGTCCAGTCAGTTGGAGATGGACAGGCAGAGAGGGATTATCCAGTCAGTTGGAGATGGACAGGGAGAGAGGGATTGCCCAGTCAGTTGGAGTTGGACAGGGAGAGAGGGAATATCTGGTCAGTTGCAGATGGATAGGGACAGAGGGATTGCCAGTCAGCTGGAGATGGACCGAGGGAGAGGAGGGATTGCCCATTCAGTTGGAGATAGACAGTCCGAGAGGTATTGTCCAGTCAGTTGGAGATGGACAGGGAGAGAGGGATTGTCCAGTCAGTTGGAGATGGACAGGGAGGGAGGGATTGTCCAGTCAGTTGGACAGGGAGAGAGGGATTGTGCAATCAGTTGGAGATGGACAGAGAGAGATGGATTGTGCAGTGAGTAGGAGATTTGGAGTTGGTCAGGGAGAGAGGGATTTTCCAGTGAGTTGGCGATGGACAGAGAGAGAGGGATTGTCCAGTCAGTTGGAGATGGACAGAGAGAGAGGGATTGTCCTGTCAGTTGGAGATTTGGCGATGGACAGGGAGAGAGGGATTGTGCAGTCAGTTGGAGATTTGGAGATGGACAGGGAGAGAGGAGGGATGGTCCAGTCGGTTCGAGATGGACATAGAGAGAGGGATTGTCCAGTCAGTTGGAGATAGACAGGCAGAGACGGATTGTCCAGTCTGTTGGGGATGGGCAGGGGGAAAGGGATTGTCTAGTCAGTTGGAGATTTGGAGATGGACAGGGAGAGAGGGGGGATTGTCCAGTCGGTTGGAGATGGACAGAGAGGAGGGATTGTCCAGTAAGTTGGAGATCGACAGGTAGAGAGGGATTGTCCAGTCAGTTGGAGATGGACAGGGAGAGAGGGAATGTCCAGTCAGTTGGAGATGGACAGGCAGAGAGGGATTTTCCAGTCGGTTGGAGATGGGCAGGGGTATAGGGATTGTCCGCTCATTTGGAGATGGACAGGGAGAGTGGGATTGTCCAGTCAGTTGGAGATGGACAGAGAGAGAGGGATTGTCCTGTCAGTTGGAGATTTGGCGATGGACAGGGAGAGAGGGATTGTCCAGTCAGTTGGAGATTTGGAGATGGACAGGGAGAGAGGAGGGATGGCCCAGTCGGTCCAAGATGGACATAGAGAGAGGGATTGTCCAGTCAGTTGGAGATAGACAGGCAGAGACAGATTGTCCAGTCTGTTGGGGATGGGCAGGGGGAAAGGGATTGTCCAGTCTTTTGGAGATAGACAGGGAGAGAGGGATTGTCTAGTCAGTTGAATATTTGGAGACGGAGAGGGATAGAGGAGGGATTGTCCAGTTGGTTGGAGATGGACAGAGAGGAGGGATTGTCCAGTTAGTTGGAGATGGAAAGGGAGAGAGTGATTGTCCAGTCATTTGGAGATGGACAGGGAGAGAGGGATTGTCCATTTGCTTGGAGATGGACACGGACAGAAGGAATATCTGGGCAGTTGGAGATGGACAGGAAGAGTGGGATTGTCCAGTCATCTGGAGCTGGACAGAGAGAGAGGAGCGATTGCCCAGTCAGTTGGAGATGGACAGGCAGAGAGGTATTGTCCCGTCAGTTGGAGATGAATAGGCAGAGAGGGATTGTCCAGTTGGTTGGAGATTGCCAGGGAGTGAGGGATTGTCCAGACGGTTGGAGATGGACAGGGAGAGTGGATTGCCCAGTCAGTTGGAGATGGACAGGGAGAGAGGGATTGTCTAGTTAGTTGGAGATGGACAGGGAGAGAGGGATTGTCCAGTCAGTTGGAGATGGACAGAGAGACAGGGATTGTCCAGTCAGTTGGAGATGGACCGGGAGAGAGGGATTGTCCAGTCAGTTGGAGATGGACAGGGAGAGAGGGATTGTCCAGTCGGTTGGAGATGGACAGTGAGAGAGGGATTGTACAGTCAGTTGGAGGTTTGGAGATGGACAGGGAGAGAGAAGGTAATGTCCAGTCGGTTGGAGATGGACAGGGAGAGAGGTATTGTCCAGTCAGTTGGAGATGGACAGGCAGAGAGGGATTGTCCAGTCAGTTGGAGATGGAAAGGGAAAGAGGGATTCTCCAGTCAGTTGGAGTTGGACAGGGAGACAGGGAATATCTGGTCAGTTGGAGTTGGACAGGGAGAGAGGGGTTGCCAGTCAGCTGAATATGGACAGAGGGAGAGGAGGGATTGCCCATTCAGTTGGAGATGGACAGGCCGAGAGGTAATGTCCAGTCAGTTGGAGATGGAGAGGGAGAGAGGGATTGTCGAGTCGGTTGGCGATGGACAGGGAGAGAAGGATTGTCCAGTCAGTTGGATATGGACAGGGAGAGAAGGATTGTCTAATCGGTTGGAGATGGACAGGGCGAGAGGGATTGTCCAGTCGGTTGAAGATGGTCAGGGAGAGAAGGCTTGTCCAGTCGGTTGGAGATGGACAGTGAGAGAGGGATTGTCCAGTGAGTTGGAGATTTGGAGATGGACAGAGAGAGAGGATGGATTTTCCATTCGGTTGGAGATGGACAGGCAAAGAGGGATTGTCCAGTCAGTTGGAGAGGGACAGGGAGAGAGGGATTGTCCAATCAGTTGGAGATGGACAGCGAGAGAAGGATTGTCTAGTCGGTTGTAGGTGGACAGGGAGAGAGGGAATGTCCAGTCGGTTGGAGATGGTGAGGGAGAGAGGGAATGTCCAGTCGGTTGGAATGGACAGGCTCAGAGGGATTGTCCAGTCACCTGGAGATGGACAGGGAGAGAGGGATTGTCCAGTCAGTTGGAGATGGATGGCGGAGAGGAATTGTCCAGTCAGTTGGAGATGGACAGGGAGAGAGGGATTGTCCAGTCAGTTGGAGATGGACAGGCAGAAAAGGATTGTCCAGTCAGTTGGAGATGGTCATGGAGAGAGGGATTATCTGGTCAGTTGGAGATGGACAGTGAGAGAGGGATTGTCCAGTTGGTTGGAGTTGGACCGGGAGAGAGGGATTGTCCAGTCAGTTGGAGATGGACGAGAAGCGAAGGAATGTCTAGTTGATTGGAGATGGACAGGGAGAGAGGTATTGTACAGTCGGTTGGAGATGGACAGGGAGAGAGAGATAGTCCAGTCGGTTGGAGATGGACAGGGAGAGATGGATTGTCCAGTCTTTTGGAGATAGACAGGGAGAGAGGGATTGTCCATTCAGTTGGAGATTTGGAGATGGAGAGGGATAGAGGAGGGATTGTCCAGTTGGTTGGAGATGGACAGAGAGGAGGGATTGTCCAGTTAGTTGGAGATGGACAGGGAGAGAGTGATTGTCCAGTCATTTGGAGATGGACAGGGAGAGAGGGATTGTCCAGTCAGCGGAGATGGACAGAGAGAGAGGAGCGATTGCCCAGTCAGTTGGAGATGGACAGGCAGAGAGGTATTGTCCCGACAGTTGGAGATGAATAGGCAGAGAGGGTTTGTCCAGTTGGTTGGAGGTTGTCAGGGAGTGAGGGATTGTCCAGTCGGTTGGAGATGGACAGGGAGAGTGGATTGCCCAGTCAGTTGGAGATGGACAGGGAGAGAGGGATTATCTAGTTAGTTGGAGATGGACAGGGAGAGAGGGATTGTCCAGTCAGTTGGAGATGGACAGAGAGACAGGGATTGTCCAGTCAGTTGGAGATGGACTGGGAGAGAGGGATTGTCCAGTCGGTTAGAGATGGACAGGGAAAGAGGGATTGCCTGGTCAGTTGGAGATGGATAGGGAGGGATTGTCCAGTCGGTTGGAGATGGACAGGGTGACAGGGATTGTCGAGTCGGTTGGAGATGGACAGGGAGAGAGGGATTGTCCAGTCAGTTGGAGATGGACAGGGAGAGAAGGATTGTCTAGTCAGTTGGAGATGGACAGAGAGAGAGGGATTGTCCAGTCGGTTGGAGTTGGACAGGGAGACAGGGAATATCTGGTCAGTTGGAGTTGGACAGGGAGAGAGGGATTGCCAGTCAGCTGGATATGGACAGAGGGAGAGGAGGGATTGCCCATTCAGTTGGAGATGGACAGGCCGAGAGGTAATGTCCAGTCAGTTGGAGATGGAGAGGGAGAGAAGGATTGTCTAATCGGTTGGAGATGGACAGGGCGAGAGGGATTGTCCAGTCCGTTGGAGATGGTCAGGGAGAGAAGGCTTGTCCAGTCGGTTGGAGATGGACAGGGAGAGAGGGCTTGTCCAGTCAGTTGGAGATGGACAGAGAGACAGGGATTGTCCAGTCAGTTGGAGATGGACAGGGAGAGAGGGATTGTCCAGTCAGTTGGAGATGGACAGGGAGAGAGGGATTGTCCAGTCGGTTGGAGATGGACAGTGAGAGAGGGATTGTTCAGTCAGTTGGAGATTTGGAGATAGACAGGGAGAGAGAAGTATTGTCCAGTCGGTTGGAAATGGACAGGGAGAGAGGTATTGTCCAGTCAGTTGGAGATGGACAGGCAGAGAGGGATTGTCCAGTCAGTTGGAGATGGACAGGGAGAGAGGGATTCTCCAGTCGGTTGGAGTTGGACAGGGCGACAGGGAATATCTGGTCAGTTGGAGTTGGACAGGGAGAGAGGGGTTGCCAGTCAGCTGGATATGGACCGAGGGAGAGGAGGGATTGCCCATTCAGTTGGAGATGGACAGGCTGAGAGGTAATGTCCAGTCAGTTGGAGATGGAGAGGGAGAGAGGGATTGTCGAGTCGGTTGGCGATGGACAGGGAGAGAGGGATTGTCCAGTCAGTTGGATATGGACAGGGAGAGAAGGATTGTCTAAACGATTGGAGATGGACAGGGCGAGAGGGATTGTCCAGTCGGTTGAAGATGGTCAGGGAGAGAAGGCTTGTGCAGTCGGTTGGAGATGGACAGTGAGAGAGGTATTGTCCAGTGAGTTAGAGATTTGGAGATGGACAGGGAGAGAGGATGGATTTTCCATTCGGTTGGAGATGCACAGGGAGAGAGGGATTATCCAGTCAGTTGGAGATGGACAGGCAGAGAGGGATTGTTGAGTCAGCTGGAGAGGGACAGGGAGAGAGGGATTGTCCAGTCAGTTGGAGATGGACAGCGAGAGAAGGATTGTCTAGTCGGTTGTAGGTGGACAGGGAGAGAGGGAATGTCCAGTCGGTTGGAGATGGTGAGGGAGAGAGGGAATGTCCAGTCGGTTGGAATGGACAGGTACAGAGGGATTGTCCAGTCACCAGGAGATGGACAGGGAGAGTGGGATTGTCCAGTCAGTTGGAGATGGATGGGGGAGAGGAATTGTCCAGTCAGTTGGAAATGGACAGGCAGAGAGGGATTGTCCAGTCAGTTGGAGATGGACAGGCAGAAAGGGATTGTCCAGTCAGTTGGAGATGGTCATGGAGAGAGGGATTATCTGGTCAGTTGGAGATGGACAGTGAGAGAGGGATTGTCCAGTTGGTTGGAGTTGGACCGGGAGAGAGGGATTGTCCAGTCAGTTGGAGATTGACAAGAAGCGAAGGAATGTCTAGTTGATTGGAGATGGACAGGGAGAGAGGTATTGTCCAGACGGTTGGAGATGGACAGGGAGAGAGGGATTGTCCAGTCAGTTGGAGATGGACAGGGAGAGAGGGATTGTCCAGTCGGTTGGAGATGGACAGTGAGAGAGGGATTGTCCAGTCAGTTGGAGATTTGGAGATTGACAGGGAGAGAGAAGGTATTGTCCAGTCGGTTGCAGATGGACAGGGAGAGAGGTATTGTCCAGTCAGTTGGAGATGGACAGGCAGAGAGGGATTGTCCAGTCAGTTGGAGATGGACAGGGAGAGAGGGATTCTCCAGTCAGTTGGAGTTGGACAGGGAGAGAGGGGTTGCCAGTCAGTTGGATATGGACAGAGGGAGAGGAGGGATTGCCCATTCAGTTGGAGATGGACAGGCCGAGAGGTAATGTCCAGTCAGTTGGAGATGGAGAGGGAGAGAGGGATTGTCGAATCGGTTGGAGATGGGCAGGGCGAGAGGGATGTCCAGTCGGTTGAAGATGGTCAGGGAGAAAAGGCTTGTCCAGTCGGTTGGAGATGGACAGTGAGAGAGGGATTGTCCAGTGAGTTGGAGAGGGACAGGGAGAGAGGGATTGTCCAGTCAGTTGGAGATGGACAGCGAGAGAAGGATTGTCTAGTCGGTTGTAGGTGGACAGGGAGAGAGGGATTGTCCAGTCGGTTGGAGATGGACAGTGAGACAGGGATTGTCCAGTCAGTTGGAGATTTGGAGATAGACAGGGAGAGAGAAGTATTGTCCAGTCGGTTGGAAATGGACAGGGAGAGAGGTATTGTCCAGTCGGTTGGAGTTGGACAGGGAGACAGGGAATATCTGGTCAGTTGGAGTTGGACAGGGAGAGAGGGGTTGCCAGTCAGCTGGATATGGACCGAGGGAGAGGAGGGATTGCCCATTCAGTTGGAGATGGACAGGCCGAGAGGTAATGTCCAGTCAGTTGGAGATGGACAGGCAGAAAGGGATTGTCCAGTCAGTTGGAGATGGTCATGGAGAGAGGGATTATCTCGTCAGTTGGAGATGGACAGTGAGAGAGGGATTGTCCAGTTGGTTGGAGTTGGACCGGGAGAGAGGGATTGTCCAGTCAGTTGGAGATTGACAAGAAGCGAAGGAATGTCTAGTTGATTGGAGATGGACAGGGAGAGAGGTATTGTCCAGTCGGTTGGAGATGGACAGGGAGAGAGGGATTGTCCAGTCAGTTGGAGATGGACAGGGAGAGAGGGATTGTCCAGTCGGTTGGAGATGGACAGTGAGAGAGGGATTGTCCAGTCAGTTGGAGATTTGGAGATTGACAGGGAGAGAGAAGGTATTGTCCAGTCGGTTGCAGATGGACAGGGAGAGAGGTATTGTCCAGTCAGTTGGAGATGGACAGGCAGAGAGGGATTGTCCAGTCAGTTGGAGATGGACAGGGAGAGAGGGATTCTCCAGTCAGTTGGAGTTGGACAGGGAGAGAGGGATTGTCGAGTCGGTTGGCGATGGACAGGGAGAGAGGGATTGTCTAGTCAGTTGGATATGGACAGGGAGAGAAGGATTGTCTAATCGATTGGAGATGGACAGGGCGAGAGGGATTGTCCAGTCGGTTGAAGATGGTCAGGGAGAGAAGGCTTGTCCAGTCGGTTGGAGATGGACAGTGAGAGAGGTATTGTCCAGTGAGTTAGAGATTTGGAGATGGACAGGGAGAGAGGATGGATTATCCATTCGGTTGGAGATGCACAGGGAGAGAGGGATTATCCAGTCAGTTGGAGATGGACAGGCAGAGAGGGATTGTCCAGTCAGCTGGAGAGGGACAGGGAGAGAGGGATTGTCCAGTCAGTTGGAGATGGACAGCGAGAGAAGGATTGTCTAGTCGGTTGTAGGTGGACAGGGAGGGAGGGAATGTCCAGTCGGTTGGAGATGGTGAGGGAGAGAGGGAATGTCCAGTCGGTTGGAATGGACAGGTACAGAGGGATTGTCCAGTCACCAGGAGATGGACAGGGAGAGAGGGATTGTCCAGTCAGTTGGAGATGCATGGGGGAGAGGAATTGTCCAGTCAGTTGGAGATGGACAGGGAGAGAGGGATTGTCCAGTCAGTTGGAGATGGACAGGCAGAGAGGTAATGTCCAGTCAGTTGGAGATGGAGAGGGAGAGAGGGATTGTCGAGTCGGTTGGCGATGGACAGGGAGAGAGGGATTGTCCAGTCAGTTGGATATGGACAGGGAGAGAAGGATTGTCTAATCGGTTGGAGATGGACAGGGCGAGAGGGATTGTCCAATCGGTTGAAGATGGTCAGGGAGAGAAGGCTTGTCCAGTCGGTTGGAGATGGACAGTGAGAGAGGGATTGTCCAGTGAGTTGGAGAGGGACAGGGAGAGAGGGATTGTCCAGTCAGTTGGAGATGGACAGCGAGAGAAGGATTGTCTAGTCGGTTGTAGGTGGAATGGGAGAGGGGGAATGTTCAGTCGGCTGGAGATCGTGAGGGAGAGAGGGAATGTCCAGTCGGTTGGAATGGACAGGCACAGAGGGATTGTCCAGTCACCTGGAGATGGACAGGGAGAGAGGGATTGTCCAGTCAGTTGGAGATGGATGGGGGAGAGTAATTGTCCAGTCAGTTGGAGATGGACAGGGAGAGAGGGATTGCCCAGTCAGTTGGAGATGGACAGGCAGAAAGGGATTGTCCAGTCAGTTGGAGATGGTCATGGATAGAGGGATTATCTGGTCAGTTGGAGATGGACAGTGAGAGAGGGATTGTCCAGTTGGTTGGAGTTGGACCGGGAGAGATGGATTGTCCAGTCAGTTTGAGATGGACAAGAAGCGAAGGAATGTCTAGTTGATTGGAGATGGACAGGGAGAGAGGTATTGTCCAGTCGGTTGGAGATGGACAGGAGGAGAGGGATTGTCCAGTCGGTTGGAGATGGACAGGGAGAGATGGATTGTCCAGTCTTTTGGAGATAGACAGGGAGAGAGGGATTGTCCATTCAGTTGGAGATTTGGAGATGGAGAGGGATAGAGGAGGGATTGTCCAGTTGGTTGGAGATGGACAGAGAGGAGGGATTGTCCAGTTAGTTGGAGATGGACAGGGAGAGAGTGATTGTCCAGTCATTTGGAGATGGACAGGGCGAGAGGGATTGTCCAATCGCTTGGAGATGGACACGGAGAGAAGGAATATCTGGGCAGTTGGAGATGGACAGGGAGAGTGGGATTGTCCAGTCAGCGGAGATGGACAGAGAGAGAAGAGCGATTGCCCAGTCAGTTGGAGATGGACAGGCAGACAGGTATTGTCCCGTCAGGTGGAGATGAATAGGCAGAGAGGGATTGTCCAGTTGGTTGGAGATTGTCAGGGAGTGAGGGATTGTCCAGTCGGTTGGAGATGGACAGGGAGAGTGGATTGCCCAGTCAGTTGGAGATGGACAGGGAGAGAGGGATTGTCTAGTTAGCTGGAGATGGACAGGGAGAGAGGGATTGTCCAGTCAGTTGGAGATGGACAGAGAGACAGGGATTGTCCAGTCAGTTGGAGATGGACTGGGAGAGAGGGATTGTCCAGTCGGTTAGAGATGGGCAGGGAAAGAGGGATTGCCTGGTCAGTTGGAGATGGATAGGGAGAGAGGGATTGTCCAGTCGGTTGGAGATGGACAGGGTGACAGGGATTGTCGCGTCGGTTGGAGATGGACAGGGAGAGAGGGATTGTCCAGTCAGTTGGAGATGGACAGGGAGAGAAGGATTGTCTAGTCAGTTGGAGATGGACAGGGAGAGAGGGATTGTCTAGTCGGTTGGAGATGGACAGTGAGAGAGGGATTGTCCAGTCAGTTGGAGATTTGGAGATGGACAGGGAGAGAGAAGTTATTGTCCAGTCGGTTGGAGATGGACAGGGAGAGAGGTATTGTCCAGTCAGTTGGAGATGGACAGGCAGAGAGGGATTGTCCAGTCAGTTGGAGATGGACAGGGAGAGAGGGATTGTCCAGTCAGTTGGAGTTGGACAGGGAGACAGGGAATATCTGGTCAGTTGGAGTTGGACAGGGAGAGAGGGATTGCCAGTCAGCTGGATATGGACAGAGGAAGAGGAGGGATTGCCCATTCAGTTGGAGATGAACAGGCCGAGAGGTAATGTCCAGTCAGTTGGAGATGGAGAGGGAGAGAAGGATTGTCTAATCGGTTGGAGATGGACAGGGCGAGAGGGATTGTCCAGTCGGTTGGAGATGGTCAGGGAGAGAAGGCTTGTCCAGTCGGTTGGAGATGGACAGGGAGAGAGGGATTGTCCAGTGAGTTGGAGATTTGGAGATGGACAGGGAGAGAGGATGCATTTTCCATTCGGTTGGAGATGGACAGGCAGCGAGGGATTGTCCAGTCAGTTGGAGATGGACAGGCAGAGAGGGATTGTCCAGTCGGTTGAAGATGGGCAGGGGGAAAGGGATTGTCCGCTCAGTTTGAGATGGACAGGGAAGGAGGGATTGTCCAGTCAGTTGGACAGGAAGAGAGGGATTGTCCAGTCGGGTGGAGATGGACAGGGAGAGAGGTATTGTCCAGTCGGTTGGAGATGGACAGGGAGAGAGGGATTGTCCAGTCGGTTGGAGACGGACAGGGAGAGAGGGATTGTCCAATCGCTTGGAGATGGACACGGAGAGAAGGAATATCTGGGCAGTTGGAGATGGACAGGGAGAGTGGGATTGTCCAGTCAGCGGAGATGGACAGAGAGAGAAGAGCGATTGCCCAGTCAGTTGGAGATGGACAGGCAGAGAGGTATTGTCCCGTCAGTTGGAGATGAATAGGCAGAGAGGGATTGTCCAGTTGGTTGGAGATTGTCAGGGAGTGAGGGATTGTCCAGTTGGTTGGAGATGGACAGGGAGAGTGGATTGCCCAGTCAGTTGGAGATGGACAGGGAGAGAGGGATTGTCTAGTTAGTTGGAGATGGACAGGGAGAGAGGGATTGTCCAGTCAGTTGGAGATGGACAGAGAGACAGGGATTGTCCAGTCAGTTGGAGATGGACTGGGAGAGAGGGATTGTCCAGTCGGTTAGAGATGGACAGGGAAAGAGGGATTGCCAGGTCAGTTGGAGATGGATAGGGAGAGAGGGATTGTCCAGTCGGTTGGAGATGGACAGGGTGACAGGGATTGTCGAGTCGGTTGGAGATGGACAGGGAGACAGGGATTGTCCAGTCAGTTGGAGATGGACAGGGAGAGAAGGATTGTCTAGTCGGTTGGAGATGGACAGGGAGAGAGGGATTGTCCAGTCGGTTGGTGATGGACAGTGAGAGAGGGATTGTCCAGTCATGTGGAGATTTGGAGATGGACAGGAAGAGAGAAGGTATTGTCCAGTCGGTTGGAGATGGACAGGGAGAGAGGTATTGTCCAGTCAGTTGGAGATGGACAGGCAGAGAGGGATTGTCCAGTCAGTTGGAGATGGACAGGGAGAGAGGGATTGTCCAGTCGGTTGGAGTTGGACAGGGAGACAGGGAATATCTGGTCTGTTGGAGTTGGACAGGGAGAGAGGCCTTGCCAGTCAGCTGGATGTGGACAGAGGGAGCGGAAGGATTGCCCATTCAGTTGGAGATGGACAGGCCGAGAGGTAATGTCCAGTCAGTTGGAGATGGAGAGGGAGAGAAGGATTGTCTAATCGGTTGGAGATGGACAGGGCGAGAGGGATTGTCCAGTCGGTTGGAGATGGTCAGGGAGAGAAGGCTTGTCCAGTCAGTTGGAGATGGACAGGGAGAGAGGGATTGTCCAGTCGGTTGGAGTTGGACAGGGAGACAGGGAATATCTGGTCTGTTGGAGTTGGACAGGGAGAGAGGCCTTGCCAGTCAGCTGGATGTGGACAGAGGGAGCGGAGGGATTGCCCATTCAGTTGGAGATGGACAGGCCGAGAGGTAATGTCCAGTCAGTTGGAGATGGACAGGGAGAGAGGGATTGTCCAGTCAGTTGGAGATGGACAGGGAGAGAGGGATTGTCCAGTCGGTTGGAGATGGACAGTGAGACAGGGATTGTCCAGTCAGTTGGAGATTTGGAGATGGACAGGGAGAGAGAAGGTATTGTCCAGTCGGTTGCAGATGGACAGGCAGCGAGGGATTGTCCAGTCAGTTGGAGATGGACAGGCAGAGAGGGATTGTCCAGTCGGTTGAAGATGGGCAGGGGGAAAGGGATTGTCCGCTCAGTTTGAGATGGACAGGGAAGGAGGGATTGTCCAGTCAGTTGGACAGGAAGAGAGGGATTGTCCAGTCGGGTGGAGTTGGACAGGGAGAGATGGATTGTGCAGTCAGTTGGAGATGGACAGGGAGACTGGGATTGCCCAGTCATCTGGAGATGGACAGAGAGAGGGGAGAGATTGTCCAGTCAGTTGGAGATGGATAGGCAGAGAGGTATTGTCCAATCTGTTGGAGATAGACAGACAGAGAGGGATTGCCCAGTTGGTTGGAGATGGTCAGGGAGAGGGGGATTGTCCAGTCGGTTGGAGATGGACAGGGAGAGAGGGATTGTCTGGGTCAGTTGGAGATGGACAGTGAGAGAGGGGTTGTCCAGCCAGTTATAGATGGAGAGGGAGAGGGTGATTGTCTAGACCGTTGGAGATGGACAGGGAGAGAGGGACTGTCCAGTCAGTTGGAGATGGACAGGGAGAGGGGTTTGTCCAGTCGGTTGGAGATGGACAAGGAGAGGGGGATTGTCCAGTTGGTTGGAGATGGACAGGGAGAGAGGGGTTGTCCATCAGTTGGAGATGGACAGTGAGATGGAGATTGTCCAGTCGGTTGGAAATGGACAGGCAGAGAGGGATTGTCCAGTTGGTTGGAGATGGACAGGGAGAAAGGGATTGTCTAGTTGGTTGGAGATGGGCAGAGAGAGTGGATTCTCCAGTCAGTTGGAGATGGACAGGGAGAGAAGTATTTTCCAGTCAGTTGGAGATGGACAGGGACAGAGTGATTGTCCAGTCAGTTGGAGATGGACTGGGAGAGAGGGATTGTCCAGTCAGTTGGAGATGGACAAGGAGAGAAGGATTGTCTAGTTGGTTGGAGATGGACAAAGAGAAGTATTGTCCAGTCGGTTGGAGATGGACAGGAAGAGAGGGATTGTCCAGTCGGTTGGAGATGGACAGGGAGGGATGGATTGTCCAGTCGGTTGGAGGTGGACAGGCAGAGAGGGATTGTCCAGTCAGTTAGAGATGGACAGGGAGAGAGGGATTGTCCAGTCAGCTGGGGATGGACAGAGAGAGAGGAGGGATTGCCCAGTCAGTTGGAGATGGACAGGGAGAGAGGGGTTGTCCAGTCGGTTGGAGTTGGACAGGGAGACAGGGAATATCTGGTCAGTTGGAGTTGGACAGGGAGAGAGGGATTGCCAGTCAGCTGGATATGGACAGAGGGAGAGGAGGGATTGCCCATTCAGTTGGAGATGGACATGCCGAGAGGTAATGTCCAGTCAGTTGGAGATGGAGAGGGAGAGAAGGATTGTCTAATCGGTTGGAGATGGACAGGGGGAAAGGGATTGTCCGCTCAGTTGGAGATGGACAGGGAAGGAGGGATTGTCCAGTCAGTTGGAGATGGACAGCGAGAGAAGGATTGTCTAGTCGGTTGTAGGTGGACAGGGAGAGCGGGAATGTCCAGTCGGTTGGAGATGGTGAGGGAGAGAGGGAATGTCCAGTCGGTTGGAATGGACAGGCACAGAGGGATTGTCCAGTCACCTGGAGATGGACAGGGAGAGAGGGATTGTCCAGTCGGTTGGAGATGGACAGTGAGAGAGGGATTGTCCAGTCAGTTGGAGATTTGGAGATGGACAGGGAGAGAGAAGTTATTGTCCAGTCGGTTGGAGATGGACAGGGAGAGAGGTATTGTCCAGTCAGTTGGAGATGGACAGGCAGAGAGGGATTGTCCAGTCAGTTGGAGATGGACAGGGAGAGAGGGATTGTCCAGTCAGTTGGAGTTGGACAGGGAGACAGGGAATATCTGGTCAGTTGGAGTTGGACAGGGAGAGAGGGATTGCCAGTCAGCTGGATATGGACAGAGGAAGAGGAGGGATTGCCCATTCAGTTGGAGATGAACAGGCCGAGAGGTAATGTCCAGTCAGTTGGAGATGGAGAGGGAGAGAAGGATTGTCTAATCGGTTGGAGATGGACAGGGCGAGAGGGATTGTCCAGTCGGTTGGAGATGGTCAGGGAGAGAAGGCTTGTCCAGTCGGTTGGAGATGGACAGGGAGAGAGGGATTGTCCAGTGAGTTGGAGATTTGGAGATGGACAGGGAGAGAGGATGGATTTTCCATTCGGTTGGAGATGGACAGGGAGAGAGGGATTGTCCTGTCAGTTGGAGATGGACAGGCAGCGAGGGATTGTCCAGTCAGTTGGAGATGGACAGGCAGAGAGGGATTGTCCAGTCGGTTGAAGATGGGCAGGGGGAAAGGGATTGTCCGCTCAGTTTGAGATGGACAGGGAAGGAGGGATTGTCCAGTCAGTTGGACAGGAAGAGAGGGATTGTCCAGTCGGGTGGAGATGGACAGGGAGAGAGGTATTGTCCAGTCGGTTGGAGATGGACAGGGAGATAGGGATTGTCCAGTCGGTTGGAGACGGACAGGGAGAGAGGGATTGTCCAATCGCTTGGAGATGGACACGGAGAGAAGGAATATCTGGGCAGTTGGAGATGGACAGGGAGAGTGGGATTGTCCAGTCAGCGGAGATGGACAGAGAGAGAAGAGCGATTGCCCAGTCAGTTGGAGATGGACAGGCAGAGAGGTATTGTCCCGTCAGTTGGAGATGAATAGGCAGAGAGGGATTGTCCAGTTGGTTGGAGATTGTCAGGGAGTGAGGGATTGTCCAGTTGGTTGGAGATGGACAGGGAGAGTGGATTGCCCAGTCAGTTGGAGATGGACAGGGAGAGAGGGATTGTCTAGTTAGTTGGAGATGGACAGGGAGAGAGGGATTGTCCAGTCAGTTGGAGATGGACAGAGAGACAGGGATTGTCCAGTCAGTTGGAGATGGACTGGGAGAGAGGGATTGTCCAGTCGGTTAGAGATGGACAGGGAAAGAGGGATTGCCAGGTCAGTTGGAGATGGATAGGGAGAGAGGGATTGTCCAGTCGGTTGGAGATGGACAGGGTGACAGGGATTGTCGAGTCGGTTGGAGATGGACAGGGAGAGAGGGATTGTCCAGTCAGTTGGAGATGGACAGGGAGAGAAGGATTGTCTAGTCGGTTGGAGATGGACAGGGAGAGAGGGATTGCCCAGTCGGTTGGTGATGGACAGTGAGAGAGGGATTGTCCAGTCAGTTGGAGATTTGGAGATGGACAGGAAGAGAGAAGGTATTGTCCAGTCGGTTGGAGATGGACAGGGAGAGAGGTATTGTCCAGTCAGTTGGAGATGGACAGGCAGAGAGGGATTGTCCAGTCAGTTGGAGATGGACAGGGAGAGAGGGATTGTGCAGTCGGTTGGAGTTGGACAGGGAGACAGGGAATATCTGGTCTGTTGGAGTTGGACAGGGAGAGAGGCCTTGCCAGTCAGCTGGATGTGGACAGAGGGAGCGGAGGGATTGCCCATTCAGTTGGAGATGGACAGGCCGAGAGGTAATGTCCAGTCAGTTGGAGATGGAGAGGGAGAGAAGGATTGTCTAATCGGTTGGAGATGGACAGGGCGAGAGGGATTGTCCAGTCGGTTGGAGATGGTCAGGGAGAGAAGGCTTGTCCAGTCGGTTGGAGATGGACAGGGAGAGAGGGATTGTCCAGTGAGTTGGAGATTTGGAGATGGACAGGGAGAGAGGATGGATTTTCCATTCGGTTGGAGATGGACAGGGAGAGAGGGATTGTCCTGTCAGTTGGAGATGGACAGGCAGCGAGGGATTGTCCAGTCAGTTGGAGATGGACAGGCAGAGAGGGATTGTCCAGTCGGTTGAAGATGGGCAGGGGGAAAGGGATTGTCCGCTCAGTTTGAGATGGACAGGGAAGGAGGGATTGTCCAGTCAGTTGGACAGGAAGAGAGGGATTGTCCAGTCGGGTGGAGATGGACAGGGAGAGAGGTATTGTCCAGTCGGTTGGAGATGGACAGGGAGATAGGGATTGTCCAGTCGGTTGGAGACGGACAGGGAGAGAGGGATTGTCCAATCGCTTGGAGATGGACACGGAGAGAAGGAATATCTGGGCAGTTGGAGATGGACAGGGAGAGTGGGATTGTCCAGTCAGCGGAGATGGACAGAGAGAGAAGAGCGATTGCCCAGTCAGTTGGAGATGGACAGGCAGAGAGGTATTGTCCCGTCAGTTGGAGATGAATAGGCAGAGAGGGATTGTCCAGTTGGTTGGAGATTGTCAGGGAGTGAGGGATTGTCCAGTTGGTTGGAGATGGACAGGGAGAGTGGATTGCCCAGTCAGTTGGAGATGGACAGGGAGAGAGGGATTGTCTAGTTAGTTGGAGATGGACAGGGAGAGAGGGATTGTCCAGTCAGTTGGAGATGGACAGAGAGACAGGGATTGTCCAGTCAGTTGGAGATGGACTGGGAGAGAGGGATTGTCCAGTCGGTTAGAGATGGACAGGGAAAGAGGGATTGCCAGGTCAGTTGGAGATGGATAGGGAGAGAGGGATTGTCCAGTCGGTTGGAGATGGACAGGGTGACAGGGATTGTCGAGTCTGTTGGAGATGGACAGGGAGAGAGGGATTGTCCAGTCAGTTGGAGATGGACAGGGAGAGAAGGATTGTCTAGTCGGTTGGAGATGGACAGGGAGAGAGGGATTGCCCAGTCGGTTGGTGATGGACAGTGAGAGAGGGATTGTCCAGTCAGTTGGAGATTTGGAGATGGACAGGAAGAGAGAAGGTATTGTCCAGTCGGTTGGAGATGGACAGGGAGAGAGGTATTGTCCAGTCAGTTGGAGATGGACAGGCAGAGAGGGATTGTCCAGTCAGTTGGAGATGGACAGGGAGAGAGGGATTGTCCAGTCGGTTGGAGTTGGACAGGGAGACAGGGAATATCTGGTCTGTTGGAGTTGGACAGGGAGAGAGGCCTTGCCAGTCAGCTGGATGTGGACAGAGGGAGCGGAGGGATTGCCCATTCAGTTGGAGATGGACAGGCCGAGAGGTAATGTCCAGTCAGTTGGAGATGGAGAGGGAGAGAAGGATTGTCTAATCGGTTGGAGATGGACAGGGCGAGAGGGATTGTCCAGTCGGTTGGAGATGGTCAGGGAGAGAAGGCTTGTCCAGTCAGTTGGAGATGGACAGGGAGAGAGGGATTGTCCAGTCGGTTGGAGTTGGACAGGGAGACAGGGAATATCTGGTCTGTTGGAGTTGGACAGGGAGAGAGGCCTTGCCAGTCAGCTGGATGTGGACAGAGGGAGCGGAGGGATTGCCCATTCAGTTGGAGATGGACAGGCCGAGAGGTAATGTCCAGTCAGTTGGAGATGGACAGGGAGAGAGGGATTGTCCAGTCAGTTGGAGATGGACAGGGAGAGAGGGATTGTCCAGTCGGTTGGAGATGGACAGTGAGACAGGGATTGTCCAGTCAGTTGGAGATTTGGAGATGGACAGGGAGAGAGAAGGTATTGTCCAGTCGGTTGCAGATGGACAGGCAGCGAGGGATTGTCCAGTCAGTTGGAGATGGACAGGCAGAGAGGGATTGTCCAGTCGGTTGAAGATGGGCAGGGAGAGATGGATTGTGCAGTCAGTTGGAGATGGACAGGGAGACTGGGATTGCCCAGTCATCTGGAGATGGACAGAGAGAGGGGAGAGATTGTCCAGTCAGTTGGAGATGGATAGGCAGAGAGGTATTGTCCAATCTGTTGGAGATAGACAGACAGAGAGGGATTGCCCAGTTGGTTGGAGATGGTCAGGGAGAGGGGGATTGTCCAGTCGGTTGGAGATGGACAGGGAGAGAGGGATTGTCTGGGTCAGTTGGAGATGGACAGTGAGAGAGGGGTTGTCCAGCCAGTTATAGATGGAGAGGGAGAGGGTGATTGTCTAGACCGTTGGAGATGGACAGGGAGAGAGGGACTGTCCAGTCAGTTGGAGATGGACAGGGAGAGGGGTTTGTCCAGTCGGTTGGAGATGGACAAGGAGAGGGGGATTGTCCAGTTGGTTGGAGATGGACAGGGAGAGAGGGGTTGTCCATCAGTTGGAGATGGACAGTGAGATGGAGATTGTCCAGTCGGTTGGAAATGGACAGGCAGAGAGGGATTGTCCAGTTGGTTGGAGATGGACAGGGAGAAAGGGATTGTCTAGTTGGTTGGAGATGGGCAGAGAGAGTGGATTCTCCAGTCAGTTGGAGATGGACAGGGAGAGAAGTATTTTCCAGTCAGTTGGAGATGGACAGGGACAGAGTGATTGTCCAGTCAGTTGGAGATGGACTGGGAGAGAGGGATTGTCCAGTCAGTTGGAGATGGACAAGGAGAGAAGGATTGTCTAGTTGGTTGGAGATGGACAAAGAGAAGTATTGTCCAGTCGGTTGGAGATGGACAGGAAGAGAGGGATTGTCCAGTCGGTTGGAGATGGACAGGGAGGGATGGATTGTCCAGTCGGTTGGAGGTGGACAGGCAGAGAGGGATTGTCCAGTCAGTTAGAGATGGACAGGGAGAGAGGGATTGTCCAGTCAGCTGGGGATGGACAGAGAGAGAGGAGGGATTGCCCAGTCAGTTGGAGATGGACAGGGAGAGAGGGGTTGTCCAGTCGGTTGGAGTTGGACAGGGAGACAGGGAATATCTGGTCAGTTGGAGTTGGACAGGGAGAGAGGGATTGCCAGTCAGCTGGATATGGACAGAGGGAGAGGAGGGATTGCCCATTCAGTTGGAGATGGACATGCCGAGAGGTAATGTCCAGTCAGTTGGAGATGGAGAGGGAGAGAAGGATTGTCTAATCGGTTGGAGATGGACAGGGGGAAAGGGATTGTCCGCTCAGTTGGAGATGGACAGGGAAGGAGGGATTGTCCAGTCAGTTGGAGATGGACAGCGAGAGAAGGATTGTCTAGTCGGTTGTAGGTGGACAGGGAGAGCGGGAATGTCCAGTCGGTTGGAGATGGTGAGGGAGAGAGGGAATGTCCAGTCGGTTGGAATGGACAGGCACAGAGGGATTGTCCAGTCACCTGGAGATGGACAGGGAGAGAGGGATTGTCCAGTCAGTTGGAGATGGATGGGGGAGAGTAATTGTCCAGTCGGTTGGAGATGGACAGGGAGAGAGGGATTGTCCAGTCAGTTGGAGATGGACAGGCAGAAAGGGATTGTCCAGTCAGTTGGAGATGGTCATGGAGAGAGGGATTATCTGGTCAGTTGGAGATGGACAGTGAGAGAGGGATTGTCCAGTCTGTTGGAGATGGACAGGGAGAGAGGGATTGTCCAGTCAGTTGGAGATGGACAGGGAGAGAGGGATTGTCCAGTCGGTTGGAGATGGACAGTGAGACAGGGATTGTCCAGTCAGTTGGAGATTTGGAGATGGACAGGGAGAGAGAAGGTATTGTCCAGTCGGTTGCAGATGGACAGGCAGCGAGGGATTGTCCAGTCAGTTGGAGATGGACAGGCAGAGAGGGATTGTCCAGTCGGTTGAAGATGGGCAGGGGGAAAGGGATTGTCCGCTCAGTTTGAGATGGACAGGGAAGGAGGGATTGTCCAGTCAGTTGGAGATGGATGGGGGAGAGTAATTGTCCAGTCGGTTGGAGATGGACAGGGAGAGAGGGATTGTCCAGTCAGTTGGAGATGGACAGGCAGAAAGGGATTGTCCAGTCAGTTGGAGATGGTCATGGAGAGAGGGATTATCTGGTCAGTTGGAGATGGACAGTGAGAGAGGGATCGTCCAGTCTGTTGGAGATGGACAGGGAGAGAGGGATTGTCCAGTCAGTTGGAGATGGACAGGGAGAGAGGGATTGTCCAGTCGGTTGGAGATGGACAGTGAGACAGGGATTGTCCAGTCAGTTGGAGATTTGGAGATGGACAGGGAGAGAGAAGGTATTGTCCAGTCGGTTGCAGATGGACAGGCAGCGAGGGATTGTCCAGTCAGTTGGAGATGGACAGGCAGAGAGGGATTGTCCAGTCGGTTGAAGATGGGCAGGGGGAAAGGGATTGTCCGCTCAGTTTGAGATGGACAGGGAAGGAGGGATTGTCCAGTCAGTTGGACAGGAAGAGAGGGATTGTCCAGTCGGGTGGAGTTGGACAGGGAGAGATGGATTGTGCAGTCAGTTGGAGATGGACAGGGAGACTGGGATTGCCCAGTCATCTGGAGATGGACAGAGAGAGGGGAGAGATTGTCCAGTCAGTTGGAGATGGATAGGCAGAGAGGTATTGTCCAATCTGTTGGAGATAGACAGACAGAGAGGGATTGCCCAGTTGGTTGGAGATGGTCAGGGAGAGGGGGATTGTCCAGTCGGTTGGAGATGGACAGGGAGAGAGGGATTGTCTGGGTCAGTTGGAGATGGACAGTGAGAGAGGGGTTGTCCAGCCAGTTATAGATGGAGAGGGAGAGGGTGATTGTCTAGACCGTTGGAGATGGACAGGGAGAGAGGGACTGTCCAGTCAGTTGGAGATGGACAGGGAGAGGGGTTTGTCCAGTCGGTTGGAGATGGACAAGGAGAGGGGGATTGTCCAGTTGGTTGGAGATGGACAGGGAGAGAGGGGTTGTCCATCAGTTGGAGATGGACAGTGAGATGGAGATTGTCCAGTCGGTTGGAAATGGACAGGCAGAGAGGGATTGTCCAGTTGGTTGGAGATGGACAGGGAGAAAGGGATTGTCTAGTTGGTTGGAGATGGGCAGAGAGAGTGGATTCTCCAGTCAGTTGGAGATGGACAGGGAGAGAAGTATTTTCCAGTCGGTTGGAGATGGACAGGGAGAGAGGGATTGTCCAGTCAGTTGGAGATGGACAGAGAGACAGGGATTGTCCAGTCAGTTGGAGACGGACAGGGAGAGAGGGATTGTCCAGTCAGTTGGAGATTTGGAGATGGATAGGGAGAGAGAAGGTATTGTCCAGTCGGTTGCAGATGGACAGGGAGAGAGGTATTGTCCTGTCAGTTGCAGATGGACAGGCAGAGAGGGATTGTCCAGTCAGTTGGAGATGGACAGGGAGAGAAGGCTTGTCCAGTCGGTTGGAGATGGACAGTGAGAGAGGGATTGTCCAGTGAGTTGGAGATTTGGAGATGGACAGGGAGAGAGGATGGATTTTCCATTCGGTTGGAGAAGGACAGGGAGAAAGGGATTGTCCAGTCAGTTGGAGATGGACAGGCAGAGAGGGATTGTCCAGTCAGTTGGAGAGGGACAGGGAGAGAGGGATTGTCCAGTCAGTTGGAGATGGACAGCGAGAGAAGGATTGTCTAGTCGATTGTAGGTGGACAGGGAGAGCGGGAATGTCCAGTCGGTTGGAGATGGTGAGGGAGAGAGGGAATGTCCAGTCGGTTGGAATGGACAGGCACAGAGTGATTGTCCAGTCACCTGGAGATGGAGAGGGAGAGAGGGATTGTCCAGTCAGTTGGAGATGGATGGGGGAGAGTAATTGTCCAGTCAGTTGGAGATGGACAGGGAGAGAGGGATTGTCCAGTCAGTTGGAGATGGACAGGCAGAAAGGGATTGTCCAGACAGTTGGAGATGGTCATGGAGAGAGGGATTATCTGGTCAGTTGGAGATGGACAGTGAGAGAGGGATTGTCCAGTTGGTTGGAGTTGGACCAGGAGAGAGGGATTGTCCAGTCAGTTGGAGATGGACAAGAAGCGAAGGAATGTCTAGTTGATTGGAGATGGACAGGGAGAGAGGTATTGTCCAGTCGGTTGGAGATGGACAGGGAGAGAGGGATTGTCCAGTCGGTTGGAGACGGACAGGGAGAGATGGATTTTCCAGTCTTTTGGAGATAGACAGGGAGAGAGGGATTGTCCATTCAGTTGGAAATTTGGAGATGGAGAGGGATAGAGGAGGGATTGTCCAGTTGGTTGGAGATGGACAGAGAGGAGGGATTGTCCAGTTAGTTGGAGATGGACAGGGAGAGAGTGATTGTCCAGTCATTTGGAGATGGACAGGGAGAAAGGGATTGTCCAATCGCTTGGAGATGGACACGGAGAGAAGGAATATCTGGGCAGTTGGAGATGGACAGGGAGAGTGGGATTGTCCAGTCAGCGGAGATGGACAGAGAGAGAAGAGCGATTGCCCAGTCAGTTGGAGATGGACAGGCAGAGAGGTATTGTCCCGTCAGTTGGAGATGAATAGGCAGAGAGGGATTGTCCAGTTGGTTGGAGATTGTCAGGGAGTGAGGGATTGTCCAGTTGGTTGGAGATGGACAGGGAGAGTGGATTGCCCAGTCAGTTGGAGATGGACAGGGAGAGAGGGATTGTCTAGTTAGTTGGAGATGGACAGGGAGAGAGGGATTGTCCAGTCAGTTGGAGATGGACAGAGAGACAGGGATTGTCCAGTCAGTTGGAGATGGACTGGGAGAGAGGGATTGTCCAGTCGGTTAGAGATGGACAGGGAAAGAGGGATTGCCAGGTCAGTTGGAGATGGATAGGGAGAGAGGGATTGTCCAGTCGGTTGGAGATGGACAGGGTGACAGGGATTGTCGAGTCGGTTGGAGATGGACAGGGAGAGAGGGATTGTCCAGTCAGTTGGAGATGGACAGGGAGAGAAGGATTGTCTAGTCGGTTGGAGATGGACAGGGAGAGAGGGATTGTCCAGTCGGTTGGTGATGGACAGTGAGAGAGGGATTGTCCAGTCAGTTGGAGATTTGGAGATGGACAGGAAGAGAGAAGGTATTGTCCAGTCGGTTGGAGATTGACAGGGAGAGAGGTATTGTCCAGTCAGTTGGAGATGGAC
This sequence comes from Mobula birostris, assembly GCF_030028105.1. Classification (NCBI taxonomy): domain Eukaryota; kingdom Metazoa; phylum Chordata; class Chondrichthyes; order Myliobatiformes; family Myliobatidae; genus Mobula; species Mobula birostris. Next base: position 7,677 of record NW_027275541.1, on the reverse strand, counting down.
AGGCAGAGAGGGATTGTCCAGTCAGTTGGAGATGGACAGGGAGAGAGGGATTGTCCAGTCGGTTGGAGTTGGACAGGGAGACAGGGAATATCTGGTCTGTTGGAGTTGGACAGGGAGAGAAGCCTTGCCAGTCAGCTGGATGTGGACAGAGGGAGCGGAGGGATTGCCCATTCAGTTGGAGATGGACAGGCCGAGAGGTAATGTCCAGTCAGTTGGAGATGGAGAGGGAGAGAAGGATTGTCTAATCGGTTGGAGATGGACAGGGCGAGAGGGATTGTCCAGTCGGTTGGAGATGGTCAGGGAGAGAAGGCTTGTCCAGTCGGTTGGAGATGGACAGGGAGAGAGGGATTGTCCAGTGAGTTGGAGATTTGGAGATGGACAGGGAGAGAGGATGGATTTTCCATTCGGTTGGAGATGGACAGGGAGAGAGGGATTGTCCAGTCAGTTGGAGATGGACAGGCAGAGAGGGATTGTCCAGTCAGTTGGAGATGGACAGGCAGAGAGGGATTGTCCAGTCGGTTGGAGATGGGCAGGGGGAAAGGGATTGTCCGCTCAGTTGGAGATGGACAGGGAAGGAGGAATTGTCCAGTCAGTTGGAGATGGACAGCGAGAGAAGGATTGTCTAGTCGGTTGTAGGTGGACAGGGAGAGCGGGAATGTCCAGTCGGTTGGAGATGGTGAGGGAGAGAGGGAATGTCCAGTCAGTTGGAATGGACAGGCACAGAGGGATTGTCCAGTCACCTGGAGATGGACAGGGAGAGAGGGATTGTCCAGTCAGTTGGAGATGGATGGGGGAGAGTAATTGTCCAGTCGGTTGGAGATGGACAGGGAGAGAGGGATTGTCCAGTCAGTTGGAGATGGACAGGCAGAAAGGGATTGTCCAGTCAGTTGGAGATGGTCATGGAGAGAGGGATTATCTGGTCAGTTGGAGATGGACAGTGAGAGAGGGATTGTCCAGTCTGTTGGAGATGGACCAGGAGAGAGGGATTGTCCAGTCAGTTGGAGATGGACAGAGAGACAGGGATTGTCCAGTCAGTTGGAGATGGACAGGGAGAGAGGGATTGTCCAGTCAGTTGGAGATGGACAGGGAGAGAGGGATTGTCCAGTCGGTTGGAGATGGACAGTGAGACAGGGATTGTCCAGTCAGTTGGAGATTTGGAGATGGACAGGGAGAGAGAAGGTATTGTCCAGTCGGTTGCAGATGGACAGGGAGAGAGGTATTGTCCTGTCAGTTGGAGATGGACAGGCAGAGAGGGATTGTCCAGTCAGTTGGAGATGGACAGGGAGAGAGGGATTCTCCAGTCGGTTGGAGTTGGACAGGGAGACAGGGAATATCTGGTCAGTTGGAGTTGGACAAGGAGAGAGGGGTTGCCAGTCAGTTGGATATGGACAGAGGGAGCGGAGATATTGCCCATTCAGTTGGAGATGGACAGGCCGAGAGGTAATGTCCAGTCAGTTGGAGATGGAGAGGGAGAGAAGGATTGTCTAATCGGTTGGAGATGGACAGGGCGAGAGGGATTGTCCAGTCGGTTGGAGATGGTCAGGGAGAGAAGGCTTGTCCAGTCAGTTGGAGATGGACAGGGAGAGAGGGATTGTCCAGTCGGTTGGAGTTGGACAGGGAGACAGGGAATATCTGGTCTGTTGGAGTTGGACAGGGAGAGAGGCCTTGCCAGTCAGCTGGATGTGGACAGAGGGAGCGGAGGGATTGCCCATTCAGTTGGAGATGGACAGGCCGAGAGGTAATGTCCAGTCAGTTGGAGATGGACAGGGAGAGAGGGATTGTCCAGTCAGTTGGAGATGGACAGGGAGAGAGGGATTGTCCAGTCGGTTGGAGATGGACAGTGAGACAGGGATTGTCCAGTCAGTTGGAGATTTGGAGATGGACAGGGAGAGAGAAGGTATTGTCCAGTCGGTTGCAGATGGACAGGCAGCGAGGGATTGTCCAGTCAGTTGGAGATGGACAGGCAGAGAGGGATTGTCCAGTCGGTTGAAGATGGGCAGGGGGAAAGGGATTGTCCGCTCAGTTTGAGATGGACAGGGAAGGAGGGATTGTCCAGTCAGTTGGACAGGAAGAGAGGGATTGTCCAGTCGGGTGGAGTTGGACAGGGAGAGATGGATTGTGCAGTCAGTTGGAGATGGACAGGGAGACTGGGATTGCCCAGTCATCTGGAGATGGACAGAGAGAGGGGAGAGATTGTCCAGTCAGTTGGAGATGGATAGGCAGAGAGGTATTGTCCAATCTGTTGGAGATAGACAGACAGAGAGGGATTGCCCAGTTGGTTGGAGATGGTCAGGGAGAGGGGGATTGTCCAGTCGGTTGGAGATGGACAGGGAGAGAGGGATTGTCTGGGTCAGTTGGAGATGGACAGTGAGAGAGGGGTTGTCCAGCCAGTTATAGATGGAGAGGGAGAGGGTGATTGTCTAGACCGTTGGAGATGGACAGGGAGAGAGGGACTGTCCAGTCAGTTGGAGATGGACAGGGAGAGGGGTTTGTCCAGTCGGTTGGAGATGGACAAGGAGAGGGGGATTGTCCAGTTGGTTGGAGATGGACAGGGAGAGAGGGGTTGTCCATCAGTTGGAGATGGACAGTGAGATGGAGATTGTCCAGTCGGTTGGAAATGGACAGGCAGAGAGGGATTGTCCAGTTGGTTGGAGATGGACAGGGAGAAAGGGATTGTCTAGTTGGTTGGAGATGGGCAGAGAGAGTGGATTCTCCAGTCAGTTGGAGATGGACAGGGAGAGAAGTATTTTCCAGTCAGTTGGAGATGGACAGGGACAGAGTGATTGTCCAGTCAGTTGGAGATGGACTGGGAGAGAGGGATTGTCCAGTCAGTTGGAGATGGACAAGGAGAGAAGGATTGTCTAGTTGGTTGGAGATGGACAAAGAGAAGTATTGTCCAGTCGGTTGGAGATGGACAGGAAGAGAGGGATTGTCCAGTCGGTTGGAGATGGACAGGGAGGGATGGATTGTCCAGTCGGTTGGAGGTGGACAGGCAGAGAGGGATTGTCCAGTCAGTTAGAGATGGACAGGGAGAGAGGGATTGTCCAGTCAGCTGGGGATGGACAGAGAGAGAGGAGGGATTGCCCAGTCAGTTGGAGATGGACAGGGAGAGAGGGGTTGTCCAGTCGGTTGGAGTTGGACAGGGAGACAGGGAATATCTGGTCAGTTGGAGTTGGACAGGGAGAGAGGGATTGCCAGTCAGCTGGATATGGACAGAGGGAGAGGAGGGATTGCCCATTCAGTTGGAGATGGACATGCCGAGAGGTAATGTCCAGTCAGTTGGAGATGGAGAGGGAGAGAAGGATTGTCTAATCGGTTGGAGATGGACAGGGGGAAAGGGATTGTCCGCTCAGTTGGAGATGGACAGGGAAGGAGGGATTGTCCAGTCAGTTGGAGATGGACAGCGAGAGAAGGATTGTCTAGTCGGTTGTAGGTGGACAGGGAGAGCGGGAATGTCCAGTCGGTTGGAGATGGTGAGGGAGAGAGGGAATGTCCAGTCGGTTGGAATGGACAGGCACAGAGGGATTGTCCAGTCACCTGGAGATGGACAGGGAGAGAGGGATTGTCCAGTCAGTTGGAGATGGATGGGGGAGAGTAATTGTCCAGTCGGTTGGAGATGGACAGGGAGAGAGGGATTGTCCAGTCAGTTGGAGATGGACAGGCAGAAAGGGATTGTCCAGTCAGTTGGAGATGGTCATGGAGAGAGGGATTATCTGGTCAGTTGGAGATGGACAGTGAGAGAGGGATTGTCCAGTCTGTTGGAGATGGACAGGGAGAGAGGGATTGTCCAGTCAGTTGGAGATGGACAGGGAGAGAGGGATTGTCCAGTCGGTTGGAGATGGACAGTGAGACAGGGATTGTCCAGTCAGTTGGAGATTTGGAGATGGACAGGGAGAGAGAAGGTATTGTCCAGTCGGTTGCAGATGGACAGGCAGCGAGGGATTGTCCAGTCAGTTGGAGATGGACAGGCAGAGAGGGATTGTCCAGTCGGTTGAAGATGGGCAGGGGGAAAGGGATTGTCCGCTCAGTTTGAGATGGACAGGGAAGGAGGGATTGTCCAGTCAGTTGGAGATGGATGGGGGAGAGTAATTGTCCAGTCGGTTGGAGATGGACAGGGAGAGAGGGATTGTCCAGTCAGTTGGAGATGGACAGGCAGAAAGGGATTGTCCAGTCAGTTGGAGATGGTCATGGAGAGAGGGATTATCTGGTCAGTTGGAGATGGACAGTGAGAGAGGGATCGTCCAGTCTGTTGGAGATGGACAGGGAGAGAGGGATTGTCCAGTCAGTTGGAGATGGACAGGGAGAGAGGGATTGTCCAGTCGGTTGGAGATGGACAGTGAGACAGGGATTGTCCAGTCAGTTGGAGATTTGGAGATGGACAGGGAGAGAGAAGGTATTGTCCAGTCGGTTGCAGATGGACAGGCAGCGAGGGATTGTCCAGTCAGTTGGAGATGGACAGGCAGAGAGGGATTGTCCAGTCGGTTGAAGATGGGCAGGGGGAAAGGGATTGTCCGCTCAGTTTGAGATGGACAGGGAAGGAGGGATTGTCCAGTCAGTTGGACAGGAAGAGAGGGATTGTCCAGTCGGGTGGAGTTGGACAGGGAGAGATGGATTGTGCAGTCAGTTGGAGATGGACAGGGAGACTGGGATTGCCCAGTCATCTGGAGATGGACAGAGAGAGGGGAGAGATTGTCCAGTCAGTTGGAGATGGATAGGCAGAGAGGTATTGTCCAATCTGTTGGAGATAGACAGACAGAGAGGGATTGCCCAGTTGGTTGGAGATGGTCAGGGAGAGGGGGATTGTCCAGTCGGTTGGAGATGGACAGGGAGAGAGGGATTGTCTGGGTCAGTTGGAGATGGACAGTGAGAGAGGGGTTGTCCAGCCAGTTATAGATGGAGAGGGAGAGGGTGATTGTCTAGACCGTTGGAGATGGACAGGGAGAGAGGGACTGTCCAGTCAGTTGGAGATGGACAGGGAGAGGGGTTTGTCCAGTCGGTTGGAGATGGACAAGGAGAGGGGGATTGTCCAGTTGGTTGGAGATGGACAGGGAGAGAGGGGTTGTCCATCAGTTGGAGATGGACAGTGAGATGGAGATTGTCCAGTCGGTTGGAAATGGACAGGCAGAGAGGGATTGTCCAGTTGGTTGGAGATGGACAGGGAGAAAGGGATTGTCTAGTTGGTTGGAGATGGGCAGAGAGAGTGGATTCTCCAGTCAGTTGGAGATGGACAGGGAGAGAAGTATTTTCCAGTCAGTTGGAGATGGACAGGGACAGAGTGATTGTCCAGTCAGTTGGAGATGGACTGGGAGAGAGGGATTGTCCAGTCAGTTGGAGATGGACAAGGAGAGAAGGATTGTCTAGTTGGTTGGAGATGGACAAAGAGAAGTATTGTCCAGTCGGTTGGAGATGGACAGGAAGAGAGGGATTGTCCAGTCGGTTGGAGATGGACAGGGAGGGATGGATTGTCCAGTCGGTTGGAGGTGGACAGGCAGAGAGGGATTGTCCAGTCAGTTAGAGATGGACAGGGAGAGAGGGATTGTCCAGTCAGCTGGGGATGGACAGAGAGAGAGGAGGGATTGCCCAGTCAGTTGGAGATGGACAGGGAGAGAGGGGTTGTCCAGTCGGTTGGAGTTGGACAGGGAGACAGGGAATATCTGGTCAGTTGGAGTTGGACAGGGAGAGAGGGATTGCCAGTCAGCTGGATATGGACAGAGGGAGAGGAGGGATTGCCCATTCAGTTGGAGATGGACATGCCGAGAGGTAATGTCCAGTCAGTTGGAGATGGAGAGGGAGAGAAGGATTGTCTAATCGGTTGGAGATGGACAGGGGGAAAGGGATTGTCCGCTCAGTTGGAGATGGACAGGGAAGGAGGGATTGTCCAGTCAGTTGGAGATGGACAGCGAGAGAAGGATTGTCTAGTCGGTTGTAGGTGGACAGGGAGAGCGGGAATGTCCAGTCGGTTGGAGATGGTGAGGGAGAGAGGGAATGTCCAGTCGGTTGGAATGGACAGGCACAGAGGGATTGTCCAGTCACCTGGAGATGGACAGGGAGAGAGGGATTGTCCAGTCAGTTGGAGATGGATGGGGGAGAGTAATTGTCCAGTCGGTTGGAGATGGACAGGGAGAGAGGGATTGTCCAGTCAGTTGGAGATGGACAGGCAGAAAGGGATTGTCCAGTCAGTTGGAGATGGTCATGGAGAGAGGGATTATCTGGTCAGTTGGAGATGGACAGTGAGAGAGGGATTGTCCAGTCTGTTGGAGATGGACAGGGAGAGAGGGATTGTCCAGTCAGTTGGAGATGGACAGGGAGAGAGGGATTGTCCAGTCGGTTGGAGATGGACAGTGAGACAGGGATTGTCCAGTCAGTTGGAGATTTGGAGATGGACAGGGAGAGAGAAGGTATTGTCCAGTCGGTTGCAGATGGACAGGCAGCGAGGGATTGTCCAGTCAGTTGGAGATGGACAGGCAGAGAGGGATTGTCCAGTCGGTTGAAGATGGGCAGGGGAAAGGGATTGTCCGCTCAGTTTGAGATGGACAGGGAAGGAGGGATTGTCCAGTCAGTTGGAGATGGATGGGGGAGAGTAATTGTCCAGTCGGTTGGAGATGGACAGGGAGAGAGGGATTGTCCAGTCAGTTGGAGATGGACAGGCAGAAAGGGATTGTCCAGTCAGTTGGAGATGGTCATGGAGAGAGGGATTATCTGGTCAGTTGGAGATGGACAGTGAGAGAGGGATCGTCCAGTCTGTTGGAGATGGACAGGGAGAGAGGGATTGTCCAGTCAGTTGGAGATGGACAGGGAGAGAGGGATTGTCCAGTCGGTTGGAGATGGACAGTGAGACAGGGATTGTCCAGTCAGTTGGAGATTTGGAGATGGACAGGGAGAGAGAAGGTATTGTCCAGTCGGTTGCAGATGGACAGGCAGCGAGGGATTGTCCAGTCAGTTGGAGATGGACAGGCAGAGAGGGATTGTCCAGTCGGTTGAAGATGGGCAGGGGGAAAGGGATTGTCCGCTCAGTTTGAGATGGACAGGGAAGGAGGGATTGTCCAGTCAGTTGGACAGGAAGAGAGGGATTGTCCAGTCGGGTGGAGTTGGACAGGGAGAGATGGATTGTGCAGTCAGTTGGAGATGGACAGGGAGACTGGGATTGCCCAGTCATCTGGAGATGGACAGAGAGAGGGGAGAGATTGTCCAGTCAGTTGGAGATGGATAGGCAGAGAGGTATTGTCCAATCTGTTGGAGATAGACAGACAGAGAGGGATTGCCCAGTTGGTTGGAGATGGTCAGGGAGAGGGGGATTGTCCAGTCGGTTGGAGATGGACAGGGAGAGAGGGATTGTCTGGGTCAGTTGGAGATGGACAGTGAGAGAGGGGTTGTCCAGCCAGTTATAGATGGAGAGGGAGAGGGTGATTGTCTAGACCGTTGGAGATGGACAGGGAGAGAGGGACTGTCCAGTCAGTTGGAGATGGACAGGGAGAGGGGTTTGTCCAGTCGGTTGGAGATGGACAAGGAGAGGGGGATTGTCCAGTTGGTTGGAGATGGACAGGGAGAGAGGGGTTGTCCATCAGTTGGAGATGGACAGTGAGATGGAGATTGTCCAGTCGGTTGGAAATGGACAGGCAGAGAGGGATTGTCCAGTTGGTTGGAGGTGGACAGGGAGAAAGGGATTGTCTAGTTGGT